>NC_084910.1:17938946-18034291 GCF_949316345.1 Pungitius pungitius
ACTGACATCCTGTCGCTCGCTTTGCAGAACGGCTACATCAACTTCGACAAAGGAGAAGGGTGAGTGCGAGATTAAAGGGGGGGGGGGGGTGAAAAGTTTCTGCAGAAGTGTTTGTGATCCCGTTAGAGAGCAGAAGAGAAGTGAGATGCGTGGGATCGGGTTTTTTTTTTGGAGATAAGAGCGAGCGCAGGTAACTTCATATCCAAGAGAGGAGGAGAAAGAAGAGAAGAAATGTAATTCTTTGTTTTTCTTGCTTTATGAAACTTTGTGGCGACACGCCTCGCTCTTAACAGGAATTTGAGGTTTTAGCTCAAATCCGGCTCCTGCAGTCTTCCTGCAAGAACTGCGTTTTCACCGCCGACGAGGCCTTCGCGCGGTGGTACCAGAGCGTGCCGTCGCTGACGGAGGCGGAGAGGTAAAAAAAACACTACAC
Source organism: Pungitius pungitius (assembly GCF_949316345.1). Lineage (NCBI taxonomy): Eukaryota > Metazoa > Chordata > Actinopteri > Perciformes > Gasterosteidae > Pungitius > Pungitius pungitius. Next base: position 17,939,380 of record NC_084910.1, read on the forward strand.
CACAGGTCTATGATTGCGTCGTTGTGCGTTTGTGAGGCCGATGAAACGATTGAAACGTTGCCTCGTCTCAGCTACAGGCTGTCCAATGAGATTGAGGCGCCCGGCGAGCCCAGCCCCCGCGGCGTTACCCCCGTCGGTCGTCATCACGCAGTGCCCGGAGTAAGCTATACCCCCCCCCCCCCCCCCCCCCACACACACACACACACACACACACACATTGAAAGAATCTACAGGTGGCCCGTGGGCTCAATCGTTGTCTCCCTGCAGCCTGAGTACCTCTCGGAGCAGCCTGACCGGCGACAGCGACAGCCTCTTTGACTTCCCCTCCCCCGTCAATAATCTACTCTCCAAACTCACAAAGGTAACGCGGGGTTTTTTTTTTTTGGGGGGGGGGAGGAGGATTCGCAGGTGGAAAACAATCCCCCCTTTTGGTTCATTTTCCCATCGCAGCACATGAAGTCTCCGTCCGTGTCCTGCCTGGACGTGGACACGTCCCCCTCCTCCACCAACGAGTCCACCCCCGCCGCGCTGACCCCGTCCGCGCCCGCCAAGTCGCACCGCCGCTCCGTCTCCTGCGGCAACAACCCCCCCAACAACATCCAAGGGTCGGGGCCCGACATGCGCATCATCCGGATACGGATGGACCTGCAGGACGGGAACTTGTACCGGAGCATTCTGGTACCCGCCTCAAACCGCTGCGGGACTCCTGCAAAAACTCAAATCCCGCCGTCCTCTTGACATTGTTGTCCTTCCCCCCCCCTCCAGGTCACGAGCAACGACAAGTCCCCCACCGTGATCAGCTCGGCCTTAGAAAAGCACAACCAGGACCCCAAACAGACGTCCAGATACGAGCTGATCCAGCTTCTGCCGGAAGCAAAAGGTAAAGACGCGGCGCGTCCGGCAACCTGCTGGAAATGTGGAGCGGCGCTTCGGGCGGCGTCCTCATGGCGTCTCTCTGTCACCCAAACAAAGCTCACAACGTGGTGGAGAATCGACCTTTTCATTGTCTCTCTTTGTCTCCCCCCCCGTCTCGCAGAGCTGGCGATCCCGGCTACAGGAAACGTCTTCTACGCCATGTCGTCGTCCAGCGTGGACTTCCTGTTGCGGAGGAAAGGCGGGAGCGCTCCCCCGGGCTCGCAGCCAATCAGCACGGAGACGAGCGCCACGTTTCCTCGAATCAAGGCCAAGGGAAGGAGACTGGTCAGGACACTATTTTGACGTCCGATGGTTCCCCCCCCCCTCCCCCCTCGACGCGACCTTGTCTGTGGCCTCGGTGAACGTGGCCTTCCACACATGCCGTTTTCTCCTCCTTTTCAAACAGTATGCATTAACTATTCAAGAGCAATGGAAGCCTTTAACTGGGTGCTTTTTTCGGTGCTGGCTCTCGGGTCGTGGTCCGGGTAGCACTCGATTTAGGAAGATCCTTTTTTTTTTTTTTTTTTTTAAATGATCCCCTGCTGTGGTGGGCCATTTCTAAATGCTGAAACGCATTTGATTGGTCGGAGCCTGAGACGCTGCTGAAGGATCAGGGAAAGCTGTTTTTTTTTGTTTTAAATGGGGAGGATGCATAATGAGATCTAGATATAAGGAGCCGATCAGGTCCAGCACACACGAGGAGGCCCCAAAGACACACTGGAGCTTGTCAAATGCGGCATAATATGTGTTTTGTTTATATTTATATATTTTGTACCTCTGTATTTTAACACCGTGTTTACACTGGCGAAGAGCTCTGGGTCCACTTTTTCCAAATTGTTTGATTCACAGAGGAGGGACAAAATGCTCTAAATACCTGCAAGCTTTCCGCTTTAAAGAGGCCAGCACGTGTCTCCGGACAGTAAGAGGAAAAATTTCAGCTTTGACTCATGCAGATACTGATTTACACTCAAAGCTGCATTAGTTGCCTCGTTTTAACAGTTCATTAATTCACTCAAATTGGCTGCTGTTATTAAGTACAGTGAGATAATAAATACTCCCTGCAGCTCAGTAGAGATTTTGGCCCTTTAAAAGCGCTGTAAACTTCCTCGAGGGTTCCTTGCTTTCACTAACTAGCAGCAGCTCAGAGAAACCCCGCGTGTGGCTTCAATAGCAATCAGCAGACCCCGCAGTTAGACACTAGCCAGTGGAGACAATTACAACAGCTGTTTTTCTTAAAGGCTGCTTAGGACCAAACTAACCTAAAAAAGTTATTTATTATTTTATCGTACGGACAGGAATTCGACTCCAGGCAAATACTTCCTCTTCAGGTGGGTGTTGGCAGCTGTTCCATGTCAACAAGGTAACTGGAGTCAGTTCATCAGCACTCATTGAAATCCTTTGGACCTCTTCTGACCCCTGGTGGCCAGAGGTTAAACTAAACTAAAAATAAACCCCTCGTAAGCACTTTCAAATGGGGTGGCTTTGCTTCAAGTGTTTCCCCATCTAAAAAGCATCTGAAATTTGAGGGAAAGAATATGAGGAAAACTAAAAAAAAAAAACAACACAAAAATATTCTAAACGTCCCGACAGAGACGCACTTAAATCATTGCGGGTTACACAGCTCAGCGGGACACATCTTCAACACACACACACACACACACACACACACACACACACACAATCACCTGTTTGTTCTTATTCTGGACTTTGTGACCTCCGGGTGCATCCGCTCGGTGCTGTTGAGGCCTTCCTGCCGGGCTGAAGCACGAGGGATTCTGGGTAATCACGGATGACGCGGGGAGGGGGGGGGGGGGGGGGGCAGCGCCACGCCGCTCCGCTGATTGTTTTTTTTAGTGCCTTTCTCCCAACAAGACGCACATCATCCATTACGCGTTTGCGTTAGAATGTACGCGACTCTCACGTCAAAGCTATTTATGCACTACATTCAGGATGTCCTATTTTTGTGGTAATAAATTTACTTTTGTATGAATCTCTTTGTCTTTGACTGGTGTGCAGTGAAGCACGTTCCACTCTGCATACATGCGGGTCCCGGGAATATTTGAAAAATTGAAGCGGCAGTCTGCGTGTCAAAGAGTCCCATCGTGGAACCAGAGGACGAAACAACGACCTCTTGTTTGATTGGTTTTATTTTATTCAGATTGAAAGACAGCCGGCATCTTTGTCCTCCAAGCGCAATGAAAAGAGCGTGACGCCACTGTGAAATGTGGGGGCACATAACAAAAAGAAAACGTGTTGATACACTTATGGAAGAGAAGTTGATTAGACAATCCATTGGACCTTGTTTTGCATCTTGATCACGTTAAAATGATATTAAAAGGTGTTTTAAACCAACATCTGGCCCGGGAACGCACACACTGGATATTTAAAAATAGACCCATTTCAAGTCAGTGAGGCAGCTGGGACTTTTTGTTTCCTTTTGAAAGAATACCCAGCGGTTTTAAAAGACACTCGGAGAAAAGCTTTTCAATTCAAAGTGGCGCTTTGAGGTTTTTTTTTTTTTTTGTGTTTTTCTAAACCAACACCGTATTTCAGAGCCGTCTGCTTCCTGCCAGATTTGACTAATTGTCCTCCTCCGGCCTGGTTCCTAATGCATCCAGTTCAAAGAGGAGGATGCAGGAACCCTCGGCAGCATCCCATAATCAATTTGAACAAGTCAAATGACTTCTGTGCCTTTAAGGCCCCAGAAACACATTTCCTCAATCAGCCTGGTGTGAATGATGGGGTACTATTTTGTGGTTTGAAATGGGCGGAGCTTGTTTGGAATAACGAGACGTCGCATTCTCCCGGACGCAGATAGAGATGTAGGAACGTTTGAATCAGACCAATGTGTGCAAACATTTAGCTTAAAAGCCCCACGCGAGCCCCCCCCCCCTCCCGAGGACCGTCTGCCCCCCCCCCTCCCCCCGGCGGGGTTTCAGCACTGCCCCGTTTCCCCTCCGCACGACTCGCACTCCAGCGCCGCCGACCGGTACGCCTTCCACACGGCCGGGTCCCGCAGGCACACCGTGCCCCCGCCGCGCCGCTCCTCCGCCTCGTTGCGGTTGATGTCCCCCACGCACACCCAGCCGCCCCCCCCGGCGGGGCCGGCCGCCCCGGGGCTCACGGCCCACTTGGAGTGGTCCTGGCTGGTCTTGAAGGTGAACGTGGAGCCCGGGTTGAGGAGCGTCACGTCCAGCACCTTCCAGCCCAGCGAGCAGTCCGAGGGGAGGACGCCCGACGAGCGGACCCAGAACTGGACCAGGAGGTCCGACCCCAGGCTGGGGGCCACCCAGGAGTGGTACAGGTCTGAGGAGGCAGGGGGGGGGGGGGGGACGAGACGTTAGCGGCCTGCATTCCAGTTGGCCATCACCACAGGAGGAGAGTCCGCATCGAGGGTCCGTACCGCGGTCGAAAGAGGCCCCTTTGGCGAAGCTGATGAACTCGGTGCCGCCCTTGGAGGTCAGAGTCACGCTGCGGTTGGACGCCGTCTCGGTGGGGGGGGGGGACGCGACCCCGGGGCCGCCGTTTGCCGCAGACGGCAGCCAGCGAGGGCACCGCGGAGGCCAAGGACTCGGGGACGTGGCAGTCGTACACGTTGGGCTGGTTGATCTGAAGCTGCTCCCCTGTGGCACACGGCGGAAATTACGATTTTGGGGCAAACGCCGTGAGCGGCGCACCGGAGCGCCCCCCCCCCCCCCCCCCCCCCACGTGGGTCGAGTGTGAGAAATGAGCAGCCTTCTCGCCGACATTGACGCAGAGGCACGTCGTTAACTTCCACGGCAACAGATGATGGAGGGATGACATCATTTAGACAATTCTGACAGCAGCCGGTTGGTAAACGTTGTTCCAAAAGTGGCGTCTTAAAACTCATTTAAACATCATTTTATGTTCATGGTACCCAGAGGATGGATCTTAATGACTCTCCGACTACGGTCCCCCTTGCGATTAACAGGAATAACGCCGCTGATCTCTAACATTGACGAGTTCTAATTTTCTATACGTTGGATACTTTGAACTTGGTCAATAATATAACTGTCACTTTGAGCCTGTTGAGTCGGATTCAAACCACAGAGCTGCTGATGGGGATTAAGACCTGTTGTCCGGATAAATCGACCATTAAAACAGTTGACGTTAAACTACTTCCTGTGTAGTTTATGAAACATCAGTAGTCGAGCCAAACAAGCAGCATATCAGCATTTCTGACTACATACGAGTGAGTAACCCAGGTATCTATCAACTCACGCGCAGTTCTTCCACTAATGAATTTGCCCCTTAATGCCGAGCGGGGCTTTTAAAATCAAACGGACATCGCCGGGCGTCCCCCTCGACGCTCTCTGATGGAGGCAAAGCCGCGCCGCAGTGTGAAGGCCGACGTCTCTATGGTAACACACCTCGATCTTACAGCGTCAACCCCCACCTCCCCCCCACCCCTGGTCTCCTCCCCTCGCACCCCCTGACGACGCCATGGCAACTGTGCCCATTTCGGGGTCGGCGAGTGGGACTGCACGGTCACCGTGGCGATGACTCCTGTTGGTGTCTGGGATCTGCATCATCTTGTTGTAGTCGTGTCAACGCCTGACTGGATTATCAAGTACCAGGGAGGGGGGGGAGGGGGTGGGAAAGAGTCCCTTTCGAGATATGAGACAGGGTTGCAAATAATAGCGTTTGCTTTACACCTGTCATTTCAACCAGTACACCTCACTAATCTTACAGACTATCTTTTTTCACACACACACCTCTTTTTCTGGGAGTAGACCCACATTCCAGAAGCTACAAACAGCTTCTATTCTCCATTAAACTAAAAAAAAAAATGATTTACCAATAAATTAGGAGTTTTAAAAGGAGTTCCTTTTGAATCCACTCATCTTAACGGCAGTCAGAAGGTAATGAACCGTCAAAGCGAGCCGCACGGGGTCCTTTTTTTTTAATCCAACGATATAACAATAAATCATTAAAACAGCGCTCCGGGTGCGTCTTCCGGGCCTCCGGGGCGGCGGTCTTACCGACGGCCTGGAAGCGCTGCAGCGGGTAGGTGACGCAGATGAAGCTCTGGCCGTTGTTCACGCCGCTGTCGGGGTAGTAGTAGCGTCCCTCCCCTCGCACGGCGGGGAAGTGAGGCGTGCTGTGCACCAACCAGAAGCCTTGCTTCCCGTCCAGCAGGACGACGCCTGCGGGAAGCAGAGAAGATGGTCGACGCGGGGTTAAACTCACCCGTAGGGACACTTTTGGGGACACTTTTGGGTGCAAGGTGTGAGGCGAAGGTTGATTAAAAAGGAAATGTTTTTCACGTCACTTTTTGACGCTTTGGCAGGTTCACCTTTGGTGTGGCCCCGCCCCTTCCTGTCGGCGCCCCCTGCTGGACTCTGGTCGTTGTAAAGGACGTACGCGACGTCGGCGTTCTGTGAGGGGGGGGGGGGGGGGGGGGACAAACGCCACGAAAAACGGTTTCACATGCCTTCACAGGCCAGTTTCTGCCCACAGTCAACAAGTCACTCTCGGTTCCCCCCCGTTTCTTCATCGGATCTCACGTGCCGAGGTTTTTTGGTATTATTCATTTGTAAAGTGAGAAGTCTAAAGTGGAAACAGCACAAGCTGGCAAAACTGAATCAAATCCGCTGATGAAAGAAAACCACAGTGTGTCGCCCGCTGACTTTTCTTTGGCAAAATGATGAGTTTTGTTATATTGTGGAGGCTAAAGAAAAAGGACCACAGGAGGATTTACAACCATTGTGGCAAAAAGCTAATGAGGATTCAGATTCGGTCGTTTTTCTTCTCTACAATCTGCCTTTTAGGGTCCGGTCTAATTAAAAAGTGAAGCACGACTTTGGCGAGGCCCTTTCACATTAAAATAATAAGGAAATGTATATCGTCTTTCATGAGTTTCCCTGACCATTAACTCCCATTCACAGTCCAATACAAGGCTGTGTTGGATCCCGTATTTTTGCTCCCGTTCGGGGCCCCGGCGACGAAGACACCTGGTGGAGACGCACCTGTCCCCGCGAGTACAGCTGTCCCACCGTCCTGCCCAGAGCGCCCGCCGTGTCGTTCACTGACCCCGTCCCGTTGGTCCATCCCTCGCTCCCCCTTTCCAGCAGCAAGTAGCTCAAACCCCGATGGGGAGCTTGCGGGTCAGGATCTTTAGGCAGCTTGTACACGTAGAACCTAACACGCAGAGAACGAAGACAGGAAGTGCGTCTGAGGAAGTGACACCGCGCGCTCGGCTCGGTCAAATTATGGTTTAAAAAAAACGTCCCACTCGGCTCCTTTTGAGTCACACAAAAGGAGCTCGTGGCAATCAAACAGTGAGCCGGGGACACATCTTGTTAGAAGATGGCTGTGGGTGAATTACCAATCCACAGCCTCTCCGTGGTCGTTGTAGCAGGTGATGGGCGAGGTGTCGCCCCCTGGTGGCACACAGAGGATCAGCAGGGAGACGATCAGAAGCATCTGAGAAGAAGAGACAGACCTTTATTCATCATTGTTACGTATGTGACTACTGTATGAATGCATTGATGATTTAAAAACATGGAACTGATGTACAGCTTCAACTAAAGTATCAAGTGAAAGTAATACATTTATGTCATGATATTGGATCATAATTATTGATTCAATCGTCACTTTAATGTTGCAGCCGTTAGAGGCGGATTGATATATTGTTGTTGGCGGCTTAGTATCAAATATTACATTTTAATTTTGCATTCCGAATGTGAATCGCAAAGTAACTAACGAGAAACATTTCAGTGCGTGATAAATTAAGTGGAGAGAAGGACATTTGCCCTCGTTTGAAGTTGCACACCCTGCGTCAAACGCGTGCACGCGTGCACCTGCTGCGGAGTAAACGCACTTCAACAAGTCAACACGATCAGGAAGTTCCTCCTGTGCGTGAACAGGGTGAGTCCCAGCAGAAAAACCGATGCTGTGTGGGTTTTACAGCGCAGCTCGTCTCTATAAAGTCACTGCGGGGACTTCACGGTAACGGCACGCCGTCGTTAAAACCACTTCTACCGACCTGCGGCTGCATGCGTTTCTCCTCCATGGCGTCCGCTCAAAGTCGTGCTTGCGGATCCGAAATCCTCAGCGAGTCTCACCTTCATCGCCCGCGTTACATCCTCTTTAATAAAGTCGGAGCCTGAGAACCACGGGACGAGGACGGGGGGGGGGAGGTGACGTCACGTGGTCTCCTTCGACAACAGCTGCTGACGGTTCACACGGCGAGACTTTTGCCGCCGGTAAAAAGTTTGAAACGACCCCACCCAGTTTATGAAATATATGATGTATGTGAAACGCTCGATAGCTCCTCGCGCGTGGCTTATGCCTTTTGAAGTATACCTTGATTTCATTTAACTGACCAATGGCGTCACCCGGTGGGCGGGGCTACGCAAAAAAAAAAAAAAATCTGGCTCATTATTGACGCAGCACGAGGTCTGAAAAACACAGCTACATGAGAGAATAGAAAGTACCACTATGTACAAAGTATCTGAATACATAAATATAAAGTAGGCGTCGCTATATTACATTTGGAATAAATATAAAAATAGATTAAAACTTTAAGAATTGAAGTAGTGAAGTACAGTAGACGAATAGACGAATGATAATATTTATTTATATTTACTATTTAAAATGAATTGAATACATATGAATGCAATAATATCATGTTAAAGTGATTCAATATAAGTTGCTTTGATATGATCTATCGAGCCAGGATATAGCTATACCATATTAACACATCTAATTTTTCAAATATTAAAAACCTACCATCATTTTAATCCCCCTGAAATGAAATATTTTTTCAGAGTTTTCTCCCTTTATGTACGTAGTCTCGAGCAGAAAAGCCTTTGAAACTTTACCATAGAGTAAGTGAGGGGGCAGGTTTAACACAGATCTAAACACTCCTGAAGCCTCCACACCAGAAGAAACTCCACGTCGACCTTAATAATAAAAAGGTGTTGCATGCTGACGTGGTCGATGCCAGATACATTAAAACCACACGTTGACCCAACGCAGAGGTGTTGCATGTCCATCCTAAAATAACTTTTCTGTTTTAGTAGTTGTTTCTTCCGGTTTGGACTCTTTCACAATCTTTGTGTTCTGTATCTTGTTCAATGTTTTTTTTTGTTTTCCTCCTCATCTCCTCTCTTCCGGTTCTTTCTTTTTTTTTCTTCAAATGTATATCTGTCTGTATACCATTTGATAATTTGGAGCCGAGGCCGAGAAGAAGAAGAAGAAAAAGCAGGTTGCGTGACAGAATAATGTCACTGTGACCACAAACAGGAAATGCGTTCTAACCATTGACCTTTCGCGTGAAGTTTAAACTTTAAGTAATAAGTTAATTGATCCCTCCCTGATTTATGATTAAACCAAAATACATCGCCTTCAGAAGCCACATTCAGGTGCTTCTAATAACTCACGACGAGGCGTCTCATTTTAACGTGGACCTCGACCTGCAGGCGTTGATGAAGGAGTCGCCGCCACGTATGAAATACGTTTAACTCCGTTTGAGGAAGTGAGACGGCTCCGACGTTACTGATGCAGAGCGGCCGGGACTTCCTCAGAAACCTCGGCCCTGAGCCGAGAGAAGACGAAACAAGCATCAGAGAAGCTCTGGAGGCCCCGTTGTTTTGGTAAAAATTTGAAGAAAAAAAAAAAAAAAAGTTGGATTACGAAAAGCTTTTCTAACCGCAGCATCGATACACAGCGTGATCTTCAGTTTCCTGCAACACTAGTCACATGGTTCTTTAATTTAGCCCTAAAATAAATATTTCATAAAAACACACAATAAATGTGTAAATCTGCCCTTTGACTTTGGAATGGTGTGACTGTCAATAAAAACGACAGAACTAAGGAACTTAGAGATAACGTCTGTGTTCGGAGAGAGAGAAGAAGAAGAAGAAGAAGAAAAAAAAGGGAAGCCTTTATCTCTGTCGCACTCGTTTTGAAAATGAGACGTCGCTCTCTCGAGTCATTCTTCTTGAAGGTTTGGAATTAGATGCAAAACGAGTTTGTGGGAATGCCACTTGTGAGCAAGAGGATGACGATTCCTACTAAAAAAAGGGAAAGAAAAAAGGGGGGTTTACACTCCCCCGTTTATTGTGACCCCTAAAATGTTTGCAACTACAGGCTTTTGTGTTTGATATATCTAAATAAATGAGAATGAAGACCTCACTAGAGCAACTTAAATCTATTTTGCCTTTGTAAACAAAATTGAATAAAAAGGGAGAGAATGCAAATGGCTCAGATCAACATTTTGTTTATTTCCCCCGTTAAGAGAATGAGCCACATACCTCCTCGACACCACCATCCCCGGTGGGTTTAACGTCGGCTGTATATACACACACACACACAAGGAGAAACTATGAAGATCAGTAGAATGCCGCCGCCGCCACAACAACAACAACGGGAACTCGCACAAAATCCTTCCACTCATCACACACACACACACACACACACTCAATAAAATACAACGGTTGGCGGGATATGAAGGCGAATCTGCTGATCTCCGATAAGACTAACTGACCGTAAACTTAACATCTCATCACGAACGTCTCGCGAGTTGCATTAAAAAGCTCCAACATTAGCGTTTTTTTCAGCAGCGACAAACAATCAAGAGACAGAAAACATTTCCCCCGAAGACCAAGCGCTATCAGGGTCAACAACAACAGATAAAAAAAATAAAAAAAAACTTGTTGGGACTTCAAAATAGACCAAAAAAAAGAGAGAGGCTGCAATACTGGATGGCTTCCACGTGTTTCGGGGGAGGGGGGTGCGTGGTGGTGGTGGTGGGGGGGCGGTAGTCCAATCTCAGGTTTGCAGCATGCATGGCAGTTCTGTCCTCTGCTCGTCCATGCGGCCCCCCTGGACCCTCAGGAGCAGGGAGAAGAAGTCCTCATCGTCCATGGGGCCGGGTGCCCTGCAGCGCTGATCCTCCAGGCGGCCCTGGGCCTGCGGGCGGGAGGCAAGGGAGGGGGTGGGGGGGGGAGAAAATCAATGAATCCACAAGATTCCCCTTCGGCGAGAATCTCTACTCTAGTAAATAATGCGATAGCTTACTTGCGTCGTGAGAATCATATTGTACAGGTCTTCTTTGGGCACGGGCACGGGGGCCGGGGCCGGCGGGGGCCTCCTCGCAAAAGACAGTTGCTTTATGCTGCCCCTGAAGCCCCGGGATTTCGGCTTGGCCGGCTGAGACTTTTCGAGCTGCGACCTCTGGTCGTCGAGCCGGCGAGCCTGAGACGTGGCCAGCAGGTCGAAAAACTCCTCTTTCTGCAGCGAAGTCATGGAGGAGAACACAACTGCGGAGAATTGAGGAAAAAGAGCTTTGATGGTCACGTGGAAGAAGACCTCAAGGAGAGAAGTTGGGGAAAAACATGTCGTTTTCAGCGTGTCACAGAATAACGGGTACGTCCCCCCCCCCCCGTCCCCCCACACACACACACACACACACACACACACACACACACACACACACCTCTGTTGGCCGGCTTGGAGGTGTTGGGCTCCGAGTGGCACCTCCTCCGCCTCATCCCGCCCTCCAGCTGGAAGGAGCAGCGCTGGTCGTTGAGCCGTCTCCCCTCCTGGAGGGTGCAGAGCAGCTCGTACAGGGCCTCCGGGAAGTCAGGAGTTAACCGGTGAGCCTGAGGAGAACGCAGGTAGGTGGCAGAAAGAAAAAAGAAGAGTAAGGGAGAGGGAGCGGGGGCAGGGGGGGGGGGAGGAGGGGGTGTTTGTCGGCACAATAATTCGCTCGACTCCTACGTACTCCCTCATACATAACGATACCTGCTGTTTTTCCACCCTGACATGTTTTTTTTTTTTTGGGGGGGGGGGGGGGGGGGGTTTGGTACATCCCATGGTGGCTGGTTGGTAAAGTCAATAACATTACGAACACTCAGGTACTAAATACTAAAAGCAAAAGTCCACGAACCTTTTTAGGATCCTTCTCTCGGTTTGTCCCTTCGGGTGGTTGCTGGGAGGAATTTAACCTCTTCACCTGCACTGCAGGGTCTTTTTGAGCGGCCTTTCCATCCTCTGTGACTGCGTCAGTGGCTTCCTCAGGTTTACTCTTGAGCCTCATCATCTCACCATGCCCTGCGTTGTTGTCGTCCTCCTCTTCTTCTTCTTCTTCTTCTTCCTCCTCTTCTTTCATTTTCACAACAGCCTCCCCCGTCCGGTCGTCCTCTCGTGGTTTTTCCGCGCCTCTCTGCACTTCTGAACACATTTTCTCGCCCGCCGCCTCGCCTTCGCTCTCGTCCCCTCCCGCGTGTTCCGCTTCCCCTTTCGGAGCCGCCTCGGCGCTCGCGGCCCCCCGGCGGGCGTCGGTGATGAGGAGGCGCTCCAGCAGACCCTCTTCGGCCATTTCAACGAGTGATCTCTGATTAATTTCCCCCTGACGAGAGGGCACACGGGGAACGGGGTTCAGTTCAGAGATCATGTGTCGTCACAGACTTTGAGGAGCTGATCGTTAACGCTCAAAAACAAACATCACACCGTTTCTAAAGTCACTTGGAGTGGACGTGAGACCTGCTAGAGAACGTCTTCTTCTCTTTTTTTTTTTTTTTTCTTTCTCTCTTGCAAAGACATTTTTGAGAAACCAGTTCGGCAGGTTCCAACGTGTTGACGGCAGACGTTTAAGCCAGGAAATCACAATGCATTTCACATAATTCCTCCGTGACTCACCCTTGTGACAACAAAGGTGTGTGACAGCACGATCGCGTGTCGCTTAGTGGTCTATGTTGTACTCTGCCCAAACGTTCACTGTATTGTGTGTTGTTTTTGCCAGTAAGGTTGTCTTGTCACTGAGAAAATTCAAGGATTTCATTCTTACCTTTGATTTGTTTAACTTTGTCCCTTCAAAGCATCATCCCGTCGAAATGCAGCACGGACGCAGCACAGCATTTTCTGACGTGTCACTCGTCGTGACAGCAACTGTATGAAGAACAAACAAGAAGAAACCCACGGTAATGAGGAGCTGCACGCGCCGACGTGCCAGGCTCACACTCCTTTTGGCTGCCTCGCTGCCTTGCTGCCTTGCTGCCTTCTCTCACTCCTCACTCCTCTTCCTGTTCCTCTTGCCACAGCCCACCCTTATTTATGCGGCCCGCCACAGCGCGCCACTGTGACACGTTACTGATGAAAAGCAGAAAGAACCCGTGGGGCATTCTGGTTCATCTAAGCGTGGTCCAGGGGGGGGGGAAACAGTTTTCTTGTTTTTGGATAAAACGCACCAAAAAAAGGAGAAGTTTCAAAGCCGCCAGAGCAGCTGCTGCTGCTGCTTTAAGTGCTTCTCATTTGCTGACGACAGACCCGGCTGCGACGTGTTGAAACAGGCGCACGGTTCTTCTGACACTGATGTGGTTTTGGCACACATCCTGTTGACTTGCAGCTAAAACGAGAACGAGAAGTGTGAGACGAAGGAGAGAAGCGGTCCAAAGTGAGATTGACACGGTGCACCGGAGACATAAAAAAAACAAACAACTCATGTATAGACGTGAAACAATTGATCACATCATCCCCATCCTATATAGTTTGATGTTGATCATATTACTCAATGAAACACACTAATTTGACACTAGTTGTACTTATGTTGTAACGATACTACTTTTTTTCTTCTTTTTTTTCAATGCATGGCAAATGTCGTGTTGTTGTGGTTAAACCCCACCCGGCGGTGCTACGTCACCGGCGGACTCAACGCCGCGCGGCGCGTGGACCCGGCCTGTACCTTTTCCTGTCGATCGCTAGGGGACCCTCTGCTTCGCGCGACGCCCGCGCTGGGCTGTCTGTGCGCGCACACGCTCGGGCAGCAGCAGCAGCAGCAGCAGCAGCAGTCGTCGCCACCGTGCGTCGCTGAAGATGTTGCAGCAGCAGCCGCCTCTGACGGGCAACGGGCCCTCCAGCGGCCGGGGACTCGGCTTGAGCGGCCACCCCGGGATGCACGCTCTCAACTCGGTTCACCAACCCTCCCAGCATCGGTCCGACGGGGGGGACTCGGGCCTCGAGGGTACGGAAAACGGACACGAAACCCGCAGGGATATCGGCGACATACTGCAGCAGATAATGACCATCACCGACCAAAGTTTGGACGAGGCACAAGCGAAGTTAGTTTACGCTTTCTATTCATTATCAGAGCTGCAACGCTTTTGTTTCCGCTTTGTCGACTCCGACTCGCGTTGACAAAGTTTCGTGAACCTCAACCTTTTGTTAAGATTATTTAGCTAATAGCTAACCAATTAGCCAAATCTTGCCAACGACAACAAAGTGATCTCACTATAATCCGTTCTGACTGGTATGAAGTTGTTCTAATTGCTGTAATTTACCAACGCGTAACATTAGCGCTGTGTCTTTTAGCAGCGTCGCTCTCAATCCTAGCTTAGCGTTAGCCGCCGTCGTTAGCTGGCTAGGCTGCGTCAACCGAGGCGGGCTAGCTAATGCTACAATAAACAGCCAACTAGCAGGCAGCGCTAACGAAAACGTTGGTCGGGCAACGGTAGATTTCTGCACACGTTCACATACAATTATTCGGGAACCAAATTAAAATGCGACCAAGTTTACTATTCAACAACGTTGCATACGATCAGGATTTCATGCATTTAGCTTGTCAGGAGCTAACGGCTAACCGCTAAAGTAGCTGTTGTTTGACCACTCACTCTGTTTTTGTTTTGGTCAATTTGCATTTCGTCACTCTGTACCCCGTCTCGCAATTAGCATGTTATGCTAATGTCGTCCCCCAAGTCACGCTGTTTTCTTTCTGCACAGGAAACATGCGCTGAACTGTCACCGGATGAAACCTGCATTATTCAGCGTCCTGTGCGAGATCAAGGAAAAAACCGGTAACGTTAATTTAGAAAATATATTTTTTTTCATGTTGTCTGTCTGCCGTCTTGCATTCATTTATAAACCCATTTTGCTGCGTTTTGATGTGCAAATGTTGCAGCGTTGCAACGCACATTAGATGATGTTATTGGTCGTCAGTGACTAACACTAATATGTTGTAGCTACGTGCCATGTCCAAAAGAAATGTACAGGGAGACCGGCGTCATTATAGAGATACGCCTGAGCAGCTGCATCATACAGAACAATGCAATACGTGTAGCTGGTTGCTTTTATGTGTACTTGCTGTGTTGGGTTTGGTTGCTGAATTCGTTTAAAAAAAACGGGACATGATCCTTTGTTGAACAAACAAGCTGTTTTCTCAAATGCATAGGCCTACTTATATGCAAATTCTTGCAAAGACGCTGTATAAATGTTACCGTCACATTTACCTTAAGTCCAGCAAAACTGCACTTCGCTCGGCGCCAAAAATGATGGCTGTAGACAGGATATGAGGGTGTTGCACAATAACATGGTGATTACTATTATTAAGTAATTAATAATCCATTTTCCAAATCGGGAATGGCAGATGCGGAGGGTATTCAAAGAGCAGAAGTTTAATTTGACTGTATTTTTAGAGCTTTAAATCTGCTGTTGACTCCTCACCCCCAAAGCCAATTGACATTTGTCTTATCGACAGGCCTGTCAATGAGGAACGCCCAAGAGGACGAGCCTCAGGATCCCCAGTTAGTGCGATTGGACAACATGCTGCTGGCGGAGGGTGTGGCGGGGCCCGAGAAGGGCGGGGGCGCCGCCGCCGCCGTGTCTGCGGCCACCAGCTCGGGAGGGATGTCCCCCGACAGCTCGCTGGAGCACTCCGACTACAAAAGCAAGTTGAGCCAGATTCGCAGTATCTACCACACTGAGCTGGAGAAGTATGAGCAGGTACCGTGTCGCAACAGGAGACGAGCGCTGACACTGTCCGTACACGCTTGCTTGTACTAAAGCTGCTTGCCAGAAGCGTCATCCAATGGCATGTTTGGTCTAGGGTGCAGTCACATAACCTCTCTTTTCATTTCATGGGGAATGCACTACTCTCTTTGTGTTTGTGATTAGAATGCACCAGGTATGAGCTCCATATCCATATCATTTTATGACATCTGGCTTTTTAAGAACATCGAAGTGACACACTTAAACAAAAGCCTGACTGTGATATATTTTTTTTTTTTAACCCATTTTCATATCTGTTGGGAAATCTACCATTCTTTACCTACGTTTTTGATTATTGCTTGAACATCAAGGGAACGTGCTGCACGTGTAGAACATAAAGCAACAAGACATGACTGCTTCATGGGTCATTGCATTTTCCCGTGGGACATATCAGACCTGCCACATGCTTACTGACAAGAATAGCAACACTAAGCTTCTAACTTTCTGAACGTTTTCTTGTCACGTGTCCTTCTCTACTAATCGCTGTGTTGTAATATTCATCACATGAACGGCATCCGACCAACATGAAATAATACACATTACTGCATTGCTTTGTGCATTTCTGTCCTTCACTATTCTTGGTCTGATGTGCCCCCTCCATCCCAGGCGTGCACCGAGTTCACCACCCACGTCATGAACCTGCTGAGGGAGCAGTCTCGTACGCGGCCCGTGACTCCGCGGGAGATTGAGCGCATGGTGGGCATCATCCACCGCAAGTTCAGCACCATCCAGACCCAGCTGAAGCAGAGCACTTGCGAGGCAGTAATGATCCTGAGGTCCCGCTTCCTCGATGCCAGGTAATGGGCTTGGATTTTTTTTTTAAAAGCATAAAAACAATCTAACGTAACAACCTCTTAGTTGAAAGACTAATTCGCTAGTTCATTTCCGATTGGTCCTCTGTTCTAGATTTATTGTGATGCTGAAATGCGCTTTTTTTAAAAAGGTAGAATAAATCAACCCTTGCTTTGCGTATTCTACCAACAAGATATACTATTAACAGTACCCATTTAAACCTGTATATCTGAATGAGACCTTTGTTTGTGTCTCCTCAGGCGCAAAAGGCGCAACTTCAGCAAGCAGGCCACCGAGGGCCTGAATGAGTATTTCTACTCCCACCTGTCCAACCCGTACCCCAGCGAAGAAGCCAAAGAGGATCTCGCCAAGCAGTGTGGAATCACCGTCTCTCAGGTGAGACCAGAGTTCATGCTTTGAGGAACGAGCGGCTTGGTGATGCCGTGACGTTTTTCTGGCGGTCTGAGAACATTTATAAGGGGAGCATTCAATGTTTCTAAAGCTGTGTTCAGCGTGTTTTTCATGCTCTTAAGCAAAATGCACTGCCTTTTTATAATGAATTGATAAGAGCATCCATAAGCATTCACTGTACATGTGTGAGATTTAATGATTTAATGCTCAGCGTGGATTGCGTTTCCAGGTGTGCAACTGGTTCGGCAACAAAAGAATCCGCTACAAGAAAAACATTGGCAAGTTCCAAGAGGAGGCCAACCTTTACGCCATGAAGACGGCCCTGGTGGGGGGACAGGGGGACGACTCCCCGCACACCCCCAACTCCACAGGTACCGAAGGAGAGCTGCGGTGTGCAACTTGCTTGCCTCCAGGCCATTGCGCCTTTCTTCTGACTCATTCAAGTCCCCGAACCTGTCAATCATATAAAGCTGGGCTGAATACAACACAATGCATAACCCAAGGCTGAGTGAAAAAAAGCCTCCATCAGGCACCAAGGAAGTGAACAAATGCAACTTTGCAATCAATGGAAATGCCAAATAGGTTTTGCAAACAATTGGTATAACTTCATTTAAAAAAAAAAAAAATCCATGTTTTTCATTTCAGTAACTTACAAGCCTCCGTTTTCCTGCTGTAGCTAAGTTAACTTCTGGTTCAAATTAGCTCATGGGCTAGTGTATGACTCCTAATGACAGCTAAGGCAGTAAGATGCTTCACACCCACACATGACTTTTTAGAGACCTCATTAGCCTTCGATCCCCTTTGATTCTTCACATGTAATGGTGCTCTATAGTAAAGAATATACAATTCCACCATTCCATTTAATAGCACGTTCTTGGCACTGCTACAAAAACACTGAAACTGACTGAGGTTGCCGTTTGGTTCGTATCTTCTTTAAGGATCTGGGTCCTTTCTGTCCGGGTCAGCTGACCTGTTCCTCGGGGTTCCACCTGTGAACGGCGAGCAGTCTGCTTACCAAATTGGAGCGCAGGTACTTCAGAGCCCTCGTGAGACAGTTACACATGTATTTACATGACAAGGCAGCCGGGGACTCAAATTTAGGGCCACGTGCCACATAGCTTAGCATAGCATAGCGTTTATCGACGCCGCGTCGGGGCTTTCATCACACGCAAATAGGCTTCATCTCATAAAAAAATCATGTAGCGGGTAACTTTGGGCTCTGGGCCCATAAAACATAACTTTAACTTTAAAAAAAGCACCAAACAAAAGGTTTTTAAGTGATGCACGTTTAATTTTTAGTCTTCTGGAATGTGATCTCCAGCGGTTGTTTTCTGAATAATGATCAGGACGTCGTCTGACACTCGTTTCCATTTCTCAGTCTAACGGGAACTGGCAGGGTCGAAACTCGCCCCCGAACGGCGCCTCGCCCCACAGCGACCACTCGGAAAACTCGGACTGAAGGCCCCGCCCACGGGCACAGAGTGACGGGCGACGGAAATGGTTGACGACGACGGCGGCGACAACAAAGAAGACAGAAGAATGATATCACACTTCCCACTTGGCTGCAGTTGTTTTTTTTTGTACGTCATTTGTTTGGTTTGACTATTTTAAATGTAAGTTGTGTTTTCGTCTTTCCTCACCGCTCAACCAACGTGGGTCATTAGTATGTTTAGCTGAATGCACGGATGCCAGTGTGTGTCTGAGTGTGCACGTGCGTGCGTGTGCGTGTGTGTGTGCGCGTGTGTGCATGCAGGTGCGGTTTTATTATCAGGTTTGGAGGGTTTGTTTTCCACTAATTTTGACATGTTACTGAGGTGTGCGTCTGTGGTCGGTGTGAAGAGAAGGACGGGATTATTGTTTTTAGCACACTATATCATTATAATTATTAATATTATTGTTGTTTTATTATTAATGCTACAACTATTTTCGTTTTACCCCTTCAATAAGAGAGAATGCATTTAGTGAATGAGAGGAATAGAGAAAAATCCAAAGATTTGTGCGTTTGTTTCTCTGTTTTGTCCAATTTTTGATTTTCTTTTTCTACCGGGCTCATGTGTCCCTGTAAGATGGATGAGGTGCGTGCGTGTGTGTGTGTGTGTGTGTGTGTGTGTGTGTGTGTGTGTGTGTGTGTGTGTGAGAGAGTCCATATCCGTGGTTTGAATGAGTATATCAACAGTGCTGTTCTTTTCTGTACAGTGAAACACCTGTATTCTCTCTACCTCTTTTACAATAAAGACTCTCTGTATTCACAACCAGACGGGGAACGCTGTGTTTCATGGAAATATGTTCTAGAAGTAACTTAAAAAAGAAAAACATTTAAACAAAATAAATACAAAAAATAGACCGCTGTAACACAATGTGATACCACGTTTCACAGAGCATGTATAGTATAAACATTTGTACACTGTTCTGCAATTTATATTTTTTAGAGTCAATGTTTAGTTTTTATTGACATATATACTATACTGTATATGTGAGTCATTTTCAGTTTTCAGTCTTTTTGAAATTATAGTTTATTTTTAACCACCTTTGGCAACGGTTACCATGGAAACCATCCATGCATCTTTGAGCTTCGGTGAGGAAAAGACACCGGATCACCTGGCAGGTTAAACTTCATCGACACAGACAAAAGGTAAGAGCAGAAACGAGTTTCCTCCAGTCATGAACGATCTCTCTGTACTTTTTGTCTCTATGAGGGATGGATTTATCAAACTTTTGGCTTTATTGATAACAAACACATTTTGATTCGTATGCACATGATACATTTTCTACGGTAAACTTTTTCTCTTCAATGATAAAATAAACATTATAAACTTTTGAATATATTTAATTGAATCGAACTTAATTCATTGTTGGACTGCAGTTATTTGAAAGATGCACAACATAAACATGCAGGGAACAAAGCCTGTGAATTCTCTTTCAGAGTTCTGTGTGTCTGACTTGGATTTTCTTGCTCTTGTTTATTCATGTTTTGTTTGTCTTGTCTTTATTTCATGTTAACAGAAGAAAATACAACCATCGAGATGAGCTCGTTAGAGGTAAACTTTAACTACTGGATATCAGCAGGAACCTTCCCCAGTTCGATCCCTTTGGTCACATTAAGACAAATCTTTCAAAACGTGTGTGTTGAAAAATGCAAGTTGGGCCTTTTCTTATCCATTCTGTGCTAATCCACATACACATTTGAATCTGGACTTTGGGTGAATCAAGGTTTCAAATTCACGTGTTATTTAGTTTACAAGCCAAATGTTTTTACAGAGGGTTTTTAAAATGTCTTTTTATTTCAATTTTTGTATCACTATGAATGCTGTTTGAACAAAACGCTCAATGTAGGGAGGAATGAGCTTGCACAGTTTGGTGGACGCAAGAGCTACTGAAGCGGAGATTACTGGGGATAAAACTAATTAGAAGAAAACCGCCTTTGAATACAGATATATATATATATATATATAGTGAAAAACATTTAATAGACAAGCAGGTTTTGTATTGAAACGTTATGTTTAAATAAATATGTAAATGAGGCATTGTGTAATGGAGCCTTTAGTGAATTCAGTCCACAAACAAACAAGCTTGTATCTATTAGAACATTTTTACATCTCTTATTTCATATTTCACACACCGTCTGTCTGAACCTGTAGCCATCCTCTGTCTCAGCAGAGGCTCATGGGTATTGTAGTAGATAGACGGAACATTTCACAGCTTTAAATGAAAACGTTTTCTTGTTCATTTCCGTGCACTCACAGTGTACATAAGATGGTCAGCTGACAGAAAGTAAACATTAACCAGAGCTGTTGCCTAGCAACCCACTTCTGCTGAATGAGACAAAACGGAGATTTTGGTATACAAGTATACATTTTATAGTAGAACCCCAAAATATGAGTATGAACCTGCACATGAGCACATCCTCGGTGTCCTTTGTTATTGTGAAATATTTGTGTTCCGGTACGATTCCTGGGATCCACCAATTATCATGTGACACTTTTTCCATCTTTATTTGTCTGAAACATGTTTACCTCCCAACAGACGTCCCCAAATCCAGCAGGACCTCGTGGGGAGGGTGAGGAGAGTTTCAACAGGGAGCAGGTGGATCCACGTCAGTGTGCCGACACTGTGGAGAAACCACACTGCTGCGCCTCGACCGCCTCAGAGCATGACGGAGGAGGCCCGTCCACCTGTGAGCCCCACCCTGGAGAGAAGTCCTTCACCTGTGACAAGTGTGGGAGGAGCTTCAATCAAAGAGGCGCTTTGAAGACTCATCGGCGGAGCCATACTGGAAAGAAGCCCTTCACCTGTGAGCAGTGTGGGAGGAGTTTCAGTAGAAGAGGCAGTTTTAAGAGGCATCAGCTGATTCACACTGGAGAGAAGTCCTTCACCTGTGAGCAGTGTGGGAGGAGCTTCAATCAAAGAGGCGCTTTGAAGACTCATCGGCGGAGCCATACTGGAGAGAAGCCCTTCACCTGTGAGCAGTGTGGGAGGAGCTTCAATCAAAGAGGCGCTTTGAAGACTCATCGGCGGAGCCATACTGGAAAGAAGCCCTTCACCTGTGAGCAGTGTGGAAGGAGTTTCAGTAGAAGAGGCAGTTTTAAGAGGCATCAGCTGATTCACACTGGAGAGAAGCCCTTCACCTGTGAGCAGTGTGGGAGGAGCTTCCGGCTCCGTCAGCCTTTCAGGGATCATCAACACGTTCACTCTGGGGAATAAAGCGAGGCCTGTGAGTCTCTCTTTGGGGGGGGAAGCGTCGACCTGGACTGTCTGCATCTCTTGGTTGTTCA
This sequence comes from Pungitius pungitius, assembly GCF_949316345.1. Classification (NCBI taxonomy): domain Eukaryota; kingdom Metazoa; phylum Chordata; class Actinopteri; order Perciformes; family Gasterosteidae; genus Pungitius; species Pungitius pungitius. Next base: position 17,961,060 of record NC_084910.1, read on the forward strand.
AAAAAAGTGACATGATATGTATAAGTGGACATTAAAATATTGTTTTTTCTGCATCCAACTTCAGTTGTCCTTTATTGTAATCATGCTCTATTGAGGTACAACAGCTAAGACACAATCTACAAAACACTCATACAGTAAAAGTCCTGCTATATTTCATGTTTGAGTAAGCATTAAATATTTAACTATGTGTTTTTGATATACCTTTAATTAAATCAACCGGCTTCTCCCAGAACAATCTCCTACCAGCCGTCACGTGGCTGGCAATAAGTCTACTTCTGCAGGGGCCTTACTATTTCAAAAAGGTACCACGTGCGTCTTTCGGGTTTCCCCACGGTCGCCTGGCAACATCAAAGGGTTTCCACGAGCAAACGTCGAACAGCTGTGGCGCCGGCACGAGACAGACGCCCAAAAGGCACGCGCGGCCCTTTGTGACGCGGAGGTGTCAAAGCTGTTCAACGTGTTAACTTGTTGCACCTTCGACGCCCCCCCCCCCCCCCCCAGCCAGCCAGCCCCCCCCGTGGAGCAACTAACAATGTGTGAACGCCGAGGTGTCGGCACATGCCGCACGCGAGCACACAGAGAAGTAAAGAGAGAGAGAGAGAGACGTGAAAACGTATGAAAGAGTAACAGACGTTACGGTAACGAAGAAATAAGATGTTGCCGTTTTTTTTTTTTTTTAACCCTCCCGTTACCTTCAAATTTACTAACATCTTTTACCATCGGGGTCAATTTGACCCCAGCGATTTAAACACCCAGAAAATTATTATAATTAAATACATTTGGCATCTCAAGTCGATCCTTTTCGATTGATGGTGTTATGAAGAGCTCACATTCTGGTGAGATTAGAATCACTAAGTCTACCTGTGGTTCATGTGAGGGAGACGGACCATATTAACTTTACGTTTTTGGGGGGGCAGAGTGTTTGCTGGTGGTTGAGAGACATCAGGAGGGTCAACAATGATAATCTTCTTCTCCTCAGAGGAGGATGCCTCATAATCAGGGTCCTCCTGAACATCATCTTTTGTCTCAGACACCTTCTCCTCCACGTCACATGATCAAGGAGCTGTGACAAAACCTCATTGACAGAAAATCTTTCTTTCAAAGTCATTTTCAGTTTCAACAATAAAGGGCCCAAAGCACCAAGATGAACGCTTTAGAAGGCTGCTGGTCAGGTGGTCAGTCTCACAGTAGCCCCTCGTTAACCAGTTGTCCCCGTTAAATTAGGCAAAGTCATAAAATTTGAAACAAAAGAAATGATGTCAGGTATTTATTTAGAGACGTTAAACATTGAATGGGGTCAAATTGACCACAAAAGTAAAAGGAGGGTCGACCAGCAGAAGAGATGGATTGGATGGATCTTATTCGGCCCACGCAAATGTCTTTACGCACTAACCGACAACAAAACTACCAAGAAAACTACCGGAAAACTAATAATAAAGGAGAACCAAAAGAAAATAACAATACTCACGTGTCCAACAAAAAATCTGTGCAGAACCAAGATTATTTTTGAATTTTTTCTATCGTGAATTGCTTATTTTTTTCCCGCCCTTCCTGATTGCTTTGTCACAAATTGTGACTTTTTAATTTAATTTAATATTTTCCTTTTGATTGTATGCATGGTTCTTTATATGTAGGGTTTTCTTTCTTGTGTCCTCTCCTTCTTCTTTTGCGAGAAGGTAAAATAAAGGCCTCGAATGAGCCAAGTGAATTCAATTCAATTCAAAATAGTGTGAACGAAATAAAGCGTTGGGATGGAGGAGCTGAGAGGAGGGCTGGGTGGCGGCAGGAGGAGGAGGATGAGGAGGAGGGAGGAGGGAGGAGGAGTCCAGGCTTGGAGGTGTCATCTAGGGCCCTGCCACATTGGCCTATAAGTTGTTCCGTGTTGTTGGACCGGTCTCCACTGCACTCGACCTCCGGGCTACAATGCAACTGTTACAGCAGACGCACGAGGCAATGAACGAAAGAAAGGTAAAATTAAAAAAACAAAAAACAATCCACGTTTCAAAGTGTGTTCATTGGGCGTCTAGATGGATCCCAGCCACTACGAAACTCTCCATGACATGCTCTGTTCATTTGCGACTTCCCCACAGTTTGTTTTTCTTTCTTTCTAGTTCATGAAATCTCAGATGGAGAAACGTCGAAGGGAGAGGATGAACCACAGTCTGGAGCGTCTGAGGACAATGTTGCTTCAGGAGCCACAACAACTGGTATATAACAACAAAACATGTGACATGATTTCACCATTATGTGCAAGTGCACTCGTACTGCCAGCAGATTGCATTTACTCAGACGGATGCTTTCACGCAGGGGGCGCAGCACAGAGTGGAGAAGGCTGAGATACTCGAGCGCGCGGTCCTCTTCCTGCAGAAGACCAGAGCTTCTGCTGCCGCGGCCGCTTCTTCTTCGTCTTCTTCCGATGGTGCTGACGCGGGCCGTGGCCAGAAACACACCTTCCGAGACGGCTTCTCCAGCTGCCTGCAGACGGCGGCTCGGTTCCTGGAGCCCGACGGCAAAGGCCCGTGGCTCAGAGCAGCGCTCGGCGCGTCTGTCGCGGGCCACCCGGACTCCGACCCCGCTGCCGGTGTTCAAGGGAGACCCGGGGACACGAGACCCGGGGACACGAGACCCGGGGACGCGCGCGCGTCTTCCAGCTCTTCTCTGTCGCACACAAAGTCCATCCTGCGGTCGCTGAGGCAGAAGTCCAAGCACAGGCCGCACGTGCCGCACACCGGCGCCTCCGAACCCTGCGGGTGTCCGACCCGCAGGGTTCGGACACAGAAGTCCCTGCAGATGAGACGAGCTGGCAAACAGAGCCCGTCCCGGAGCGGCCCGGTGAACCGCGCCCTTTGGAGGCCGTGGCCCTGATCGCCATGCAGGCCGCGACCCAAACGACACTTGATGACTCTGACGGCTCGCTGGGGGTCAACGTTACCCTCCCGAAATGCCCCGGGAACCACAACTCGTAACGTCGACGTTCACCCGCGGCATCCTGTAAATAATGTAATAACGTGTATGTGTGATACTTTATTTTGCTGCCGACACATTGACTCCCCCGAAAGCCGGGCACACGCGCGGGCTGGGTCACGTGGTCCAGGTGGGACCGCTGCTGTGTTCCACTTTGTGCCATGATGTCTGCAGGTATCAATGCAGGTATCAACAACGTGTATTCTAACCCTAACCATTTAAAATATATATATATATATATATATATATCTTGTTTTTTTGCACAATAATTTATTCAGGATTTCTCCTTATTGTAAGACTTTTTTAAATATGGCAATAAAGACCTTCAAAAGCATCATACTCGTTTATTTCGTCATTGCGAGCTGCAGGCCGATTTGTTTGAAAAGATGATAATAATAATAAAGTTTACCCCTGGAGCAGTCGGTGAACAACAACAAAAAAGGAAGCAAATTAAATCATTGAACCATCCATATTTTGCTTATATCCCTGACAAGGTATTTCACATACGATTTAAGAGGCTGTTTCTGAAAATAAAACCCCTTGTTACATGATTTCTTGTGTGTTAAATTTGTCATATTTCACAAATACATCTTCATTTATATTCACGTCCCTTTTCTTTACTATGACGGTGAATAATATGAAACCCCTTCCAGCTCTTGTCCACGCGTGTTGTCAGAGTAATTAGCATTGATTACCCCCCCCCCCCCCCCCACTGCTCACAGGCCCTTGGTTTTCCACGCGTGTCCGGTGTAAAGTTCACAGGAAGCCAAAACGTGTCTTCACACCTCCTGACGCCCTTTGAAGTCCAGTCACACTCACAGGGGCGTTTGGTTAAAGATGAAGGATTTTAGTTGTTTTTTTTTAAACAAAAATGAAAAAACACCACTATAACAGAGTTCATTAAATCAATACATAGAATGATGAAGTATTCCCAGAGTTTATATTCAGTTTTATTTTTATTTTATTAGACAGAGGTTAAATATTAATAAACAACGATCCAGAATCCCGTTTCCCATTTTAGAAAGAGGTTATTTTTCTACTTGAACATATAACACAAATTCAAACGGAGCTGATGGCTCGTTCACTATTGAAAGTGGGACTTTAGTTCATTTACGTTTGGCAAACCACCCGTTCCGACAGTGTTTGGCACCTTCACACCGCTGAGCATGGGAGCCGCGTCTCGGTCGCTTTCTCGTGGGAACAAGAGAGCGACGCGCGCCCGTTTGCGCTTTTATTACCTGTTAGTATTAGTGCTCCATTATGATACGTGTGTGGAGTACTGCGAGCGGCCGGGTTCCCACGCAGAAACTTTTCACACACTGGTTCACTGAGATGCAGATCACGCACCAAGGCTGACCCCCCCCCCCCCCTGGATTCCTTTATTTTAAATATTCCTTAGTGAGAACTTGTTTGCTCGGTTGTTTCAGTGCGATGACGCGGCGTCTCCGGGAGGGAACAATAGAATCTAGTTTTACTCGTGTGACACGTTAATCAAATTGCATTTAAAAAATGTTTGGCTACATTTGTATCAAGTATATTTCACATCAAAGACGCAGGCACGTGCCCGTATATGGCTGAGAAAGACGCAACTTACAACCTTGTGGACAAAGTGTATATACACATATATTCAACAAGTGGTTGGAAACATTCCTCTGAGATGTTGGTCCATACTGAGGTGATAGCATCACGCAGTTGCACGTGATGTGAATCTCATCCCAGTTTGCGATGACCTTTGTGACATCTTCCTGCTGGAAGTAGCCGTCAGAAGATGGTACACTGTGGTCATGTAGGGATGGGCGTGGTCAGCAAGAAAGCTGCTGCATTTAAAAAATGCTTAATTGGCACAAAGTGTGCCAAGAAAAAAATTCCCCACACCATCAGACCAGCAGCAGCAGCAGGAGCAGCCTGAACCCGTTACAAGGCTGGATGGATCCATGCTTCCATGTTGTTTATACGTCAAATCCTGACCATCTGAACGTTGCAGCATGAAATCGAGACTTCATCAGACCAGGCAACGTTTTTAATCTTCTAATGGAGTGGCACCGCCGGTCTTCTGCTGCTGTAGCCCTTCAAGGTTCCATGTGTTGTGCGTTCATGGTATTCTGCATTCCTTGGTTGTAACAAGTGGTTATTGGAGTTGCCTTTGCATCATCTCGAACCAGTCTGCTTATTCTCCTCTGACCTCTCACATCAACAAGGCATTTTGGGCCACACAACATGCCGCTCACTGGATTTTCCCTCTTTTTCGGACCATTCTCTGTAAACCCTAGAGATGGTTTTGCATGAAAATCTGAGCCATCGCCACGTTCAAAGTCACTTAAACCCCCCTTTTCCCTGTATTGTATTATGGTTTGGGTACATTTACTAAGGAAAAGTGTGCTATCAAGTAAAACGATAAAGCACACCTTGTATCCATTGTGACCACATTTCATTGGGAAAAAATGATTGTTCATTGTTGTTATTATTATTGTTCATTATTATCAAACATCCACACACGAAAAAAAGTCAAAATGTGAAATCTTTGTGTTGCAGAACTATATTTTTACGTATTCACTCCACAGTGAACCATCTCATGACCCTGCAGAGTGAGACAGGTGGACACAAGCCAAAAGGAAATTGTGAACAAACGGCCTCAAGTCGAAACGACAGCGACACACGTTGAATACGTGTGACAGTGCCCCCCCCCCCTCCCCCTCCAGCTCTTTCTCATCATGGGAACGTGGAGCAACAGGCTACATCCTCACTTTATTACCTGCTGAATCCGACACTTCTCTTACAAAGCGTGCTTGGATTAGAGGTTCCCACGCACGGGTGGGACGACGCTCGAACCATCGTAAGAGAAAATGTTGGGAGTGGGAATCTGTTAACTTTCTTTTTTTTTTTTTTAGTTTTAACAACAACGATTGGAGGATTCGCGAGTAACGCGGCAGACTTTACGCGAATCTCGAGAACTACAGAACCATATTTTTAACATAGTAAAACAAGGTTTTAGGTATCTGACAATAGTTGACACAACGACCTGCTCCAGTTGTGTTTACTGAATGTCGGAGACTGATTACACCGACGTGCAGTTGTGGAAGTGCCTCCTTCACCCCTTTCTCGTGGGAAAGCTGCCCGGGGGAGCGGTGTCCACACTTTATTACGTGTTAGAATCGATACATCATAATAACAAAGACTGGTTGAAGGGAGAAGTGTCTTTTGGGTTCCCACGGTTGCGAGTCCAAATACGACTTGCCTTTTGGTTTTTATCTCATTTTGGCATTTGCAGGGTCGCGCGTAAAAGATTCTTTACCCGCGACACACATGGCTTTTTTTCTGCAGCGTTTGCACATTGCTGATACAAAAAATAAGTTATGTGTAACTTTGATTTTGACTTCATTTAGAGCCATATTCGCAAAGAAAGTGACAATGGTTTCAATGCGTGCGCATTAAAGAGGGGATATTTACGCGCGCCGAAGTAAATACACTTTTTGCAGATGTCTTTGAATTTGTGAGAACCTTCTTTGTCCTTCCACGACAAAGGCGAGAGGAGACACCCGACGCCGTTTGACTCCGCTTCACGCTGTTCTGGCGGATGTTTGTTGCTTTCCCTCACATATGTAAAACGAGACACACGAGCCGGTAACACGTTTCACACGCGCGCGTGCCGCTGACACGCTGCGCGTGCTTGAATGCTAGGAAAAGGGGGGTGCGAGGCACGTCACACAAACTGCGTTGATCTTTGTCAAAACATGTGTTGAAGAAACCAAAAAACGAAAACTAATGCCATTCATGAATCAAAGAGGTTTTTTTAATTGAAAAAATACATCAAGGGTTGACGTATAACTTCATTATTTAACAATAATCGCCTTCTCTTTTTTTCCCCTATATGAAACAATGCCACGACAAAGCAGGCGTCACGTGGAATGATCATCATTTAAAGATTAAAAAACACTTAACCAGTTAAGTTAAGTCGTCAATCATGGAGTATAAAAAAAAGCCTTCAGTTAAACCAAATCTCTGCCGGGGGGTTGTGGGAGGAGCCTAAAGCGGCGCCCGCCCCTGGAATAAAACCTGACACAAACTTTACTCGTGTCACATTCAGCTTTGACTGAAACCACTGCGGAGCTTCAGCTACCAGATCTTGGAATACAACCATGAAATTGCTTCAGGAGTCCGAGGACGCAAAAGCCAACAAAAGGGTAAGCTACTTGTATTACTAAGGGTAACGTGCACTATTTCATCAGTGGCTTCGGCGTGGTCTGACGCACGCTGCTCCGTAGCCTGGGACTAAAGCAGAACACCTGGAAGGACTGGCACCATCACGCATCTTCTCCTCATGTCATTGCTTAATTTCCACTCTCGCTTTCTGTATCGCAGAGTCTCAAACCTCAGGTGGAGAGACGTCGACGGGAGCGAATGAACCGCAGCCTGGAGAGGCTGAAGGCCCTTGTAATACAGCAACAGGTAGACAGCGCGGACTATTTGGCGGACTATTTGTTCAACATAGACGACAATGAGGCTTTAGGGCGGCTATGGAACCGTTCATTAACCCCCCTCCCCCTGTTTCTGTCCCCCCAGGAAGCGTCTCCGCGCAGAGTGGAGAAAGCGGAGATACTCGAGCACACGGTCTTGTTCCTGCAGAACAGCTTGGAAGGAAACCAGGCGAGAGCTGACAGCGGAGGTGGAGGTCAGCAACACTCCTTCCGAGACGGCTTCTCCACGTGCCTGCAGAGAGCTGCTCAGTTCCTGGGACCTGAGGGGAAAGGCCTGTGGCTCGGAGCGGCACTGGACGCGTCTCTCGCCGCTCGCTCTTCCCATCCAGACCCTGCAGGCGCACGGAGAGGAGCCGAAGCTCGTTCGTCGTCGTCGTCGTCCTCCTCCTCCTCCTCCTCCTCCTCTCCTTCCCTTCTTCTCAGGAATTCCTCCAGGTCTATTCTTCGGTTGTTGATACAGAGATCCGGGTACAGGCTGCGCATGGCGGCCCGCAGCGCCGTACAACCAAGTGGTCAGAGCAGCGGCGCCCCACGAAGCTCCGCCACGTCGACCCGGCAGCAGGCGCGCAAAGGCACGAGTCCGGCGGGCAAACAGAGCCCGTCGGGGAGCCAGTCCATGTGGAGGCCCTGGCCTTGATTCCCGCGCGGGGACCTCAGAAACTGAACTTTAAATGACTCTGATATGCTGACTTAACTTCCGCCAAAGAAGAGCGTGTTCTACGAGGGCAGTGTCAGCGCCTCCTGCTTTCTGTAAGGCAACATTGTAGATATACTGTAAAATTGAAGGCATACACCAAGTGCTGCTACGGCCGATGACAGGCCGACTCGTGTTCATCGCGTCATATATATATCGTATGTGAAGCATTTTTTGCACCTTAATATATTGTATTTGTCATTTGCAAATAAACAAAAGGAAAAATCCCCAAAGAAGGTCCCTGCATTTATTGATGTTTGTTGGCACGCGTCTTGAGGAGCATACATAGGCGTTTCACACAATGGAAATAGTGTCTATGCATTGCATCATTACCGGTTATATAGCCATGTGAGGATTCTCATTAAATGAATAAATCCTTTATACATTTAAGGTAAATCCAAAAGTTGCCATTCTAGTGCGTAATGTTAAATATTCCCGAAATAAAATTTGACATTAAGTTTTGTCCGTATAAACATATTTTATTTTGAAAGTCAGCATTTGAGTAAATAATATTCTTGGGGTGCGTAAAACAATTCTTATTGGACGCTGCCCGATCATTTAATTGCATCCGTTTAAACTCTCGGTCTGCAGCTCATCTGCATTTCAATCATCGGGGCAGGCGCGTGGGAACGAGGAGAGTGTCTCATCTGTGTCCCACTCTCACGGTGACGTATCGATTTTAACAGGTAATAAAGTAATAAGGCTGTAAATGCAGCGCCATTTCCTCCTTTCCGACGTGAACGAGTTTGAGCAAATGCGTCTCTTTAAGAACTGCGACCATGCACTGATAGAAACCAGGCTTTATATTTAAACTTAAAAGTAATACAAATAAACTGAAAAGCGTCAAGCGAGGTGTCGCTTGTTCAGTTTCAAAAGAATTAGAATAAGCGTTTGACTAAAAGGCGCTAATTGTTCTAAATCTTCACGGTCTTTTGATCAGGAGGCGCGTGCACGTGGGATTCAGGCACGAGCCAGATATGCAAATTTAACCCCATCAATCCAAATGAATTACATGTCAATAGACGTCTCTCGCGCGGAAGTTTACACGTCAAATTGTATGTTTGAAGAAAGCATTTTAAAGTTTAACTTGAGGAATGGCTAAACATTTTACACATTACTATTTGCATTATTTCTAATTTGTTATAAATTATGTTATCAATTGTTTACAGATTCAGACTATTGTGAAGCTCACAGAGGATCTGAGTTCTTTAAAATGTTAACGTTTTTCCTTTTGGGGATTTTTTAACAAGCTGTGATGTTCTATCATTGAGCATTGGTTTTGCACTGATTCATAATATCAGTCCAACTGAGACAACTTTAACTGACTGCAATGCAGCACATTTAGTAAAAAAAAAAACCTTGTGACACAACAAGTGACACTTTATTGCATGAATCAGCAAGATTCCGACATCCTTGTGCGATAATACACACGTTTTTTTATTCCTCATTTCTCTGAATGTTTCTGGAATAATCAAGATCCAACCCTAATACAAACACATTAAGATATCAGGGAACAAGATTCACCAGATGTGGCAGTGTTTGACTGATATGCATCTCTATTAACTGTCGTGTCACGGAACATTTACAAAGACACTGAACCCCTCTCAGTAAAAAATATAAAAACACTAATTTAGGTCGGGCTGAGTGAAAGCTGGGGAGGTGCTGCTGTGCAGATGCACATTGAACAATATTTCCTATCCCAATATAGCTTATCGTTATCTTCACCGGTTCTTCGATGCTATTCTCTTGGGCGGAGTGGAAAAGGAGCCGGAGTCGTGTTGCTCGTTTCTCTACAAGGCTGTTTGCGTGGAGTCGGTCGCGTTGTTTGACCTCTCGCCTCTGGACTTCAGGTCTGAATGAGGTGGACTCGGCCCCCCGTGGTCCGCTCTACCGGGATGGTTGCCGCTCACGACCGGCGGCCGATGATCTGAATGGGCGGCGGCGTCTGCGGGAGGTGAAACAACCACTCTTTCTATGTGCTCATTGGCTGTTCTGTCTGTCACAATGACATAATTGGGCTCTGGCTGGTGGGCACTGGAGCGGCGCTGCAATGCATGCTGGGTGCAGGAGAAGGAACGCTGCCGAGGCGCAGGCTGGGGCGACAGGAAGTGAGGCGTTGCAGCTCTGGGGACTTCGTGATGCCTATCGCGATCCTCGTCTTCTGAGGTCACCTCCTGTAAGGTGCTGATGGGCCGAGGGGAGCGGCCCATGACCCTTGGTGGGACCAGCGCTGTCGCTGATTGGTTGAGCTGCTGCGGTCGCCAGTTCTGGGCGGCGGGGTACTGCACGCGGCTCATCGACCAATCACTGGCGAGACAAGAACATCGTCACAACTTCAGACGGCTACACAGTAACACGGTTCACATCAAATAATGTACAATGTAATGTTCAGAGCAGTAGTACTCCAGATTTACATTTTCTACTTCCTTTGTTGAATGCCGCTGCAGTAAAATAACGTTTTCTTTAAAGAGAAACCGGTGATGGGAAACAATACAGCTTTTTTCAACAAGAGCTGTCTAAATGAACACAAAGTGAACGTTCCTTCTAAGCTGCGAATATTGCTTTAATGTAGAGCGCGAATAAGATGTGTTCACCATGAGGTCTTCACCAAAATATGGTACTAACCTTCAGTACAATAGTTTAACTTGTCATAGAATGTTCTCGAACAGAACTGTAAAATCTATTTGTATCCAATTTACTATCACATGCAGTGAAGAAATCTTCACATTTGTAAAAGTGGAAAGTCGGTCATTGTTGCTTGAAAAACAATCTTCAGTCATTCATTATTTGGCTTGATGGACTAATCGTTTATTTTCCTCAATGATGCGTTCTCTCTTTCTCACTCACTCATCTGGTGTTACATAATCAGAACAGTGACATCGCGTTTTTTTTGCGCGCAACATTCTCGCTGAGACCTTACTTTTGCGGAGGTGGGGTCATATCTCGGTGCCCTATGATCCCAGAGAAGGACGCGCTCCTTCCGGGGATGCCCTGTGATCCGACCCATGACGAGTACATCAGAGCGCGCTCCTCCCACAGCATCTCATTGGCCGGGTCGACGGGAGCAGGCCCCCTCTGAATTTGGTGAGCCAGCAGGAGTTCCAGGACCTGGTGGTGAATGCCCTCCCTGGCCGCGTCGATCGGACGGCGTCCTCTACGGTCGTGCAGCTCCAGGTTGGCGCCGTGGAGGAGGAGAAGCCTGGCCGTATCGTAGCAGCCATGGAGGGCGGAGAGGAAGAGCGACGTCTCCCCCTAACAGGGAAACAATCATTCTATAATAAAAAATTTGTAAAATAAAGGGCTGTCAATAGATTAAAAAAACAAACAAATTAATCGCACATTTTGAAATTCATTAATCTTGATTAATAGCGAGTAGTGAATGTTGTTGTTGTTTTCTTCTAAAGACTAAATCTTACAGGTAATGAGTAAGCACTAAAGAAAACGTGTATTTTAAACACAAAAAACACACACAGCTCTTCGAACTAGCTTAGCCTAGCAGCTAGCTTAGCGTAGCGGTGCTTTAAGTGGTCCGTTTGCAACCCCCCCGTGGAGGAATTCCTCTCCACAGCTCTCCACTGTATGTTGCGTCTCTGTTTGGTTTTACTTCCAATGCAAAAAGCTCTCTCCATCTTGAGCTACCGTCTTGCTTTCTCCGCCGTAACTGACTGCAGCTAGCGGCCGTTTCGTTTCCGCGGTCAACTTCCGGAAAGTAAACCGGAAGTAAACAAAGCTACGTTAACTACATTAAAATATTTTGTTAATTCATTAATCTTGGCCACATTAATCGCATAGATGAATGCGTTTATGTTGACAGCCCTAATAATATATAATACTAGAAAATGCATTTCCTGCTGAAAATGCGTTGGAATGCAGAAAGTTGGAAATTAATTTCAAAAAGTTGTTTAAAGTACTACAGAAATGAAACAAGCTGAAATTTTCTAAACTTCGTTAGCTAGCTTTGTTAGCTACTACAAGAACCCCTATCAGAGGGCGATTGCTAAAGAGCAGCACGTCTCTCTTCGGCCACCGCCTCCGTATGAGACAGCGGCATACTTCGTTAGCTAGCTAGCACTGATTTCTGCTTACGTTAGCACGGCTTGTTGGGGCTCTCATGACATGCACATCCATATGTACCGTTAGCTAACCATGGTTAAATCTACACGTCCCTGCACAGTGGATGACTCCTGAGCTACTGTTTATACGGCCATCAAACACACTGTCTGCAGCTCAATGACAAACACCACCAAAGGATTTACTACTTGAAACTGCAGACGGGCAGCGCTTCGGAAAATGCCGGTGTCTCATACGTTCACAAAACCACGGTGTGAACTATTTGCGCTGCGAGTATGAGAGCGTCCTGCCCACATTTTCTGTTATTGCCGCTTTCTTTTGAAAGTTTAACTGATTGGTGGAAGTTTCACTTCATATTTAATGGTAAAATACATCTAGTTGACTGGAGGAGCAGTTGGTGTATGAAGTTCTAGCATAAATAGCTGCTTGTCAGTTTAGTGAGACGTTACGTCGTGCGACATTGTGACAGACGATAGGCCAGAAACCTTCCACTGCCGAAGCATAGGGAAACTTGTTTTACCCAGAAAAATTTAAGTAAAATACATATAATGCCACCTGCTATTGCTTTTTTTTTCTTTATTAGTGTCTCTAATGAGGAGGATTTTAAATCAAATAATATTCATAGGATGAGATCATCCATTTATTGCTGAATGGCGGTGGATTAACACCGTGTTCATCAATGCATCAATGCATTCCAACAAATGTTGACAAGTCAGCGCTCTTAGCCCTCCTCAATGACCGGTGATGAAGTCAGAACTCACTTTGTTGTCTTGCAGGTCCACGGCCGCCCCGTAGCGAATGAGGGTCCTTGTTAGGGTGAGATGGTTTACTGAGCATGCCCAGTGCAGGGCTGATCTCCCTGAAAGGGACAGTGTGAGTGGAGGGGGAGGCAAGTGGGGAAGAAGGGAGGGAGTAAGTCAGCCAATGAACAAACCATCACACAACAGAGTCGAGCCCAAAGATGGTGGAGAGGGGGAGTGGAGGGATGTAAAAATAATTTCAGCAGGAGTAAGAAAGAGCAACGAGACAGAAAAAAACGGGGTGTAAAAAGAGGGTGAGACAAGAGAGACAGCCAAAGCGAGGAGAAAGACGCGCATCAAAGTTAACATGTGTATTGACCCCAGTTTGGGCACTACAGCACGTTAACTTTGATCTGAGTCGGAGGAGGGCAGCAGGGGAGCTGGAGGAGGAGGAGGAGGAGGAGGAAGATATAGAAGCCATGAGACATGAGCACAAAATGGGATAGGGGGGGGACACAAAAAGAGGACGTGAGAGAGACGGGGTAAGTTACACCAGTTACTCAGCCCCATCATAGTACAGCTGTCAGAAAATAATGGCCGACTCGAGAGATTAACAATGTTGTTTTTCCTCCAAGGTGAGCTTCAACCCCGATGATTTTCATTTTCAAAATTTAAGTTAAAGCGTAATGATTTTGGATGATACTTTGGACCTCAAGCAGGTTGTAAAACTATTGACTGGATTGAGATGAAATTTGTTATAACGTTGGTTAGAGACACCATGTAAATCTTGTATATTTCTATAAATATTATATATGATATTATACAAGTTATTAGCTTCCATGGCACATGTATATGGATGTTTTTATTCTTAACCTTTTACATAAAGGTTTTACATAAAGGTTAAGATTTCCAAAAATACTTTTTTACCCTTTGAGTCTTTTTTCTAGATGTTAAATCAGAATTCCTTAGTGATGACATGTAAAACTTGCGTCTTCTAGTAAATACACAAGAAATAATGAAACACAAAATTCTTCACCAGTCCTTTAGCCTGCTTTCATTATGAGATGCAGGACGTATATTTCCTTTAGCTCCATTCACATTGCTCTGACTTCAAAAAGGTCAAAAGTGGGACAAGGGTTACCAAATGCTATTTGACTGAGGATTTGGGGTTGAGGTTCAGCCTTCGAGGCAACAAACTAACAGCAGCAGCTGTGACGCAGATGTTTTACCAGTGTGATCCGTGTTGTTCACCGGTACCCCGGCTCGCAGCAGCTCCAGGACCACCCGGTCCAGCCCGCTGCGCACCGCTCGGATCAGAACCACGGAGCCATCCGGGCCGCACCACTCTGCCGACTGCCAACACAACAGAGCAACGGATACTGACAACAGACACACATCACACGTCTCATGTGGTGAACAGATCCCAGATCCAACGGTTTAAGTGAATAACATTGCCTCCCCACAACATGGAGTAAATTAACGTTTAAAACCAAACCACAGGACCGACCTGCTGGGGAGGACTGAGTAGAGGAGGAGGAATGGCGTTTCCCATCTCCCATCCTCTAGGTGGAGCTGAGGGGCGATAAAAAACATTTGCCATGGATCTCCAACCGAAGTGTAATCATACTCACAAATACCACAGCTCCATAGTTTATGTTGACTTTATATGTATTTCTATGTTGTTTAATTATCATTATTTTCGTTAATTGGAAATCTACAGATTATTTTCTTGATTGATTTGTTATATAAGATGCTAGACCGTTAAAAAAGAAAACAGACCAAAACCCCAGAGAAAGAGATTTGGCTTCGTAGACATAAGACTACGAGATGGAGTAAAAGCAAAAACGTTACTATCACATACTGAGAGTTACATATATTCAATTTGACCTCCTGCGCCCCCCCCCCTCCCCCCTGCGCCCCCTTCCTACGAACGAATGAATGCGTCACCGTACGCTGCGCAGGTCTCCGGGGCTGAGAGCCTCCAGCCCGGTAGTGTTTCTGCTCGGGGCTCCTGTGGTCACAGATGGAGGCGTCCTCTTGTCGTCTGGAGCATCTGGCGTTGATGTCTTCCATGGAACTCTGGGTAAAGTCTGTGTCACTTCCTATATCCTGTTCCTTTTTGAGGGGCCTGAAACCAGTAAGCACAGGTCGATTTAAGAGTCACGCAAGAGAATTCTGTAAATTGGTCTTTGAAGAAATGGAGTGGGATCAAAAAAAACACTCCTCACTTTGTTTTGTGTTCGTCTACATGACATCAACCCCCCCCCCCCCCCCTCCCAGGAGACACCACATCCTCCCCCCCCCCCCGTCTGTCCCAGCAGCCTGTGTCTCACCGCATTCTAATGGCGTCCTCCCCCAGCGGCTCCCTCCTCCTCTTTTTCTCCGCCTCCTTTGCCTTCTTCTTCTTCCTCTGGAAGCTGCTCTTCTCTTTCTCCCTGCTGAGTCGCGCCCTCTGCTCTTGGTGGGCGGTGTGCGGCGTCGGGGCCTTGGCTTTGGGGTCACTGTCGGTGGCCGCGGGCCGGTGTCGCCCCCTGTTGGTGTCATCTTCCCTCAGGGCCCGCTGCCGCCTCACCCTCCTCACCAACAGGAACGCCACCAGGGCCAGGAGCAGCAGCAGGCCGATCGCCACGGCAACCACGGCCCACAGCCACGCACGGGTGGGCTCTTTGAGAGGGAGAAGGGTGAATGGATTTTGCTACCACGACGTGCAGGGACCATTTTGGAAAGGAGGAAGATAATATTCATCGATCTGTGGTGATCATTTACTTACTCATATAAATAATAAAACAAAGTTATTCTTATTTAGACCTGTCATATTAAATGTTGCGATAACTCAACCTCAAACATCTACCCGGTGGAAACAGAAAGGTCTTTTGTCCGGATGAAAAGTCCAAGCTGGATGTGTGTGTGGGGGTGGCGGCAGACGGGGACCTGGGATCCTACCTTTGACTTCCTCTCCCACCGTTTCCTCCTCGCGGCTTCCTATTTCCTCTCGCACACCCCTAATGCTGACGACGGCCCTCAGCTGCGGGAGGTCGGGGAAGGAGCCGGGCTTCAGCAGCATCGAGGCACGCAGGAAACTGGCTGCCTCGGTGGCCTGATTGAAACATGCCGAGGGCAGACGGGAGCATGGCCTGTTGTCCACTTGGAGGAAGAGGAGGGAGCTGGGAAATAGGGAGAGGAAGTGAGACAGATGGAAACATCAGTTTCATCATTTCACCACATGTAGTTTTGTGTGAAATCTAGAACCTTCTGCCGCCCTTGGTTTTTGTTTCTAATTTTCTCTTTCCCGACAGCTCGCTCTGCACCTCACCCGTTCGAGTCCCCGGCGGACGCCTGAGCCAGCAGGTCGGCGAGTTGCTGGGGGTCCAAGTCAAACAGGTCCCGGTCGGTGGCGAGCGGCGCCGAGCCCCTCAGTTTGAGGGGCGACCGGAGGACGACGCTGAGCGCCCAGAGCAGGGAGCTGTTGGCGGAGGCGCCGCGGTGCGCCGGCAGGCTGGCGTGAAGGACCAGAGTGCCCCTGGCCCACAGGGGGCGCTGGTGGGCGAAGCAGTCGCTGCCGTCCCACCCGCAGGGGGCGCTGTCGCAGCCCCGCTCGCAGTGGGAGTTGCCGTAGTGGTCGCGGCAGTACTGGATATGACCCGGACTGAGAGCAGCGTGACGGGGGGAGGAAGGAAGAGACGTAAACAGATAGAAGAAGAGAGATTTTTTTTTAACCCCCTAGCTTTCAACCCAGGCCACGAAATGTGGCTGTAAATGCACAATTCCCAGTGAAACAACTGCTTTTATAGATGCTATTACATTGGCTGTGCTTTGATACCGGAGAACAAGTTGTACGTGTCTGAATCTCCTCTGTGCATGTGTTAACAAAGACAATGCATGATATCCACCGTCTGTCTGGAATAAAAGTCATCCCGAAATAGTGCAAAAAGAACACAAAGAAGTAAAAAGTGATGGGAAACCCAACGGATGAAACCCAATAGATGGAAAACAACAGCAACGCAGCAGTTTAATATGGCAACTGTGAAATGTCTGAAACAACGAAGTGTTTTACTTGCAGTGGCCCCGGTCCTTCAGGCAGTCGAAGCCGTCCACGAGGCACTCGGGATCCTTGCAGTCTTTGTCACATGACCCGTTTCCAAACTTGTCCTTACACTTTCTGTTGACTGGACACTGTCCCCACGGATCACTGGACGCGGCTGTGGGGACAATCACACGTGAGGGGGGGAGGGGGGGAGAGAAAGGGTCACCATGTTGGACATTAATTGGGATCTTTTTAGCAAGTGAATTTTCTTTTTTTTTTATCAGCTCATTCAATTCCCCACATTTTATCACAGGACCAACTCCCTCACGCATTTAAAAAAAAAAAAACACTCATTGTCCCAGAGCATTAGCAACTATTCATAACAATGCAGGTCGAGCCAATGAAAGGTGGGTCCTGATAGAGGGAAACGGGAAATGAGCCCGACATAAACAGGAAGTTTCCACGAGAAGTGAATAGCAACAGGAAATAGAGTGGGCCGGGACTTGATAAAGGTCGGAGGTCGCCACTCCGGCAACGAGGAATGTGATGGAGTTGGGACAATGGGCTTGGCAGGTGTGTGCGCCAACGTGAGATCAAAAATGCACAAACAATGGAGCTGAAATTAGACGCGTCGGGGGTAAAAGCTTCTATTGCGAGGAGAGCTTTCCCGGTGCAGGAAGACAGCAAATTTCAATATATTAATAAAAATATGACTAAAAAATATACTTTTCCCTTTGTCCTCAACAAAATATTTTACACAGTTAATACCCACGTCTACAAAGAAGTATACTATTACATGGTATCCCACATGGTCCGACGCCAAAAACCACTCCTGAAAACCCGTTTAAATGAAAGTGTGGCAGATCGGACTCACCTCGACACGTCCAACTCAGTCCCAGCAGGACAAACGTCCTCAGAGCCAACATCTTCAGGTCCTCTCCTCTCTCTCTGTCTCTCACTCTCTCTTCAGCTGTCCTGTCAGCCTGCCTCTGACCTCTGACCTCCGGGAGCTCACAGCGCTTCACGCTGACCGCTCGTCCTGCTGCTCGACCGCCAACTCTGAATCAAAGTGGTCGGGTCCCATCGCGCGCTGGAAGCAGCCACCACCACCACCACCACCTTTCAACACCACCCCCCAGCCCACTGTGTTCACTCGCTCTTCTCTTTCTTTTTTTTTTGTAGAGGCCCTGCGGATATCTGGACAACTTCCTGCCACTGTGTGGAGAAGAATAGGAGGGTGATGACTGTGTGTAGCCCGTACTTTGTCTCAAGCTGAAAACACACAGTGTGAGGGGGGGGGGGGGGGGGGGCGTGTGAGCTGTTAGTGGAGCCGTCACTAAAAAGCTACTGGGTGTGGGGTGTTATTGGGAAGGGGGGGGGCGTGGTTTGACCTTTTAAATGACTCTGTTTTGTCCAGCCGCAGATTCAAAAACCAACAACTTTGTCAACCGCTTCTATTGTTCTTAATCGAAACACGAAAAGGAAACAGAGCGCTCTGGGCTCCAAATGGCTTCGTCGAGCACAGGGTGAAGTGAAGGAGAACCGATAACAATTTGCAGTGCTCAAAGTCCTTTAAGGCTCGACTTTGAACCTTTCACACCACAAACAGTATATAGAGAGACTTTTACGCACTATGAAAAATTGTTTTTTTAGTCTTGAACTGACAAAGAAGCTCGTAAGAAATTACTTTAAGCGAAAGGGTTGTTTCCCCTGGGAAAGCTCATACAAAAAATTGTAGTGCTACAGGATAAATATAACTGAATTACTTTATTCATTCATTGTCATTAATATTATCGAGCCTATTTCTATTTGTATGGGCATTACAAATTGCTGAATTGATAAACAAGCTTTCCCTCCAATGAATCTGTCCAAAATGTCGTATTTTTTTAAAATATAGATGAAAGGAAACATGTTCTGAGTGCAGGGGACAGATGGGGGCTCACAGGCTGCTTCAAACTGTAAGAACAAATATAGCTTTGCTCATCCCACAAACATTAAAGCAACGGGAAGGAAGGAAGCTATTCAAAGTTTCTGGTGGCAGTTTATTACAAGTTGTCTTAACGCAAGGCAAAAATAACCAACTGTGCATTTTATTATTGATAACAGTACTTTTGTTCTATCATGTCAGAAATCTTCAAAAACAGATGCACGTACATGGGGTCCTAACTACTTGTGTTTTGTATGTTCAGGGTGCACAACCCAAACAGTTAAGCCTCACAAAGCAGTAAGTATTTGTTTTAAATTTGAGTAAAGGCAATATATATTAGGCTTATGCTTAACACACAATGATTGACTGCTCTATTCAGTAGTTCCGATTGACAGAAACGTTAATTTGACATAGATAGAAAGATAGATAGATATAACTTTAGAAAAATAGAAAACTTAACCAAAGTCCAGGAAAAACCAAGAGATCATTCAGGGCCTTTAATCAACCTATTTAAATTTCTATATGGTAATATTGCAATAACTAAAGGCTGTAGAAAAAGACCCAAAAGATATAATTAATCCAATTGTACTATTCCCTTCAGATATTTAATAGATCACTGAGAGACACTTTATCATACAGCAGACGGCTTATTAAAAGTCATAACAAGAAAACCGAAAGAGCCATTAGAAATGTACCTAAAACCATTGATAAAATAGAGGAGGTGATTGAATCCTCGTTGACAGATTGCACGCGCTGCAGTTCCACCGTCCCGCCGCACGGTGTCACCGTTGGACTCTTCATGAGTGACACACGTTTCCACCTGGCTCGTCACGTCCAACGCGTTGACGACTCACTTTCCTTTCGCTGGATTCTAAAAGAAGAAGCAGAAGAAGAAAGCAGGACTTTGTGTAAATATGTCGACGCTGTTCCTTAAACCGAAGTGCCGCTTTCCGTCGTTTGTCGTCGTCCGCCATTGTGCCGGACGTAGAAAAGGGGGATTTCCGCTGTGAAACCGAACGGATAGTTTTGTTTCTTTCGGTTTCATCTTGACAGTTGCACATCAGTTCTGTCCAAGCGTGAACGACGACCCCGCTTTTTACTTTTTAAGACATCGAATCGACAAAAAGACACCTCGGCAGCACCGAAAAATAAACGTAAGTTCGTTTTGCAACCGCGAGGCTCCACTCGGCTTAAATAGCTTAGCTACTGTACTTTTTGGTGACGTCACCTCACGTTCGATTCAACGCTAATAACGCTGAACGGCAACGTTGTTCACGCTGCATTGTGTTGTTTGTTGTGCTGTTCGCTGGGGTTTTTTGTGTGTTGTTCCCCTTCGCTCGTGGTCAAAACCGTTTCATAGAAATGAGCTGTGCAGATGAAAACGAAAGTAATACAAAACTACCCCCCCCCACCTCACCCCCTTCCCAGGATCTGCGCACGATGCAGAAGATGAGCCTCTTCTCCCCCCTGCTCTTCGTGTGCCTGGACGTGTGCGTGGTGCACGCCGTCCGAGCGGCCCAGCTCTCGGCTCTCCTCCTCCCCCATCCGTTCCTCTGCCTGTGGGGGGCCGGCGCGACCAGGGCCGCGGTGCTCGCCCTGTTCGCCCACACCTCCCCCGGGAGGCTGCCGTGGATGAGCAGCTTCGAGGGGCTCCAGAGCGTCGCGGTGCTCTGCTTCCACTTCCCGGTGTACACCACCCTGCTGTGGGCTGTGGGGATGCCCGCCACGGAGGAGCTGTGGGGGTGGCACTCCTGGGAACGGGTGGGTGAAGCTTTTTGTGGTCAGTACACGGGCGCCTCGGAGGGTTCCCGCGGGTCTCCAGCATCTCTCCCATGATGCATTGGGGCATCCGGACCGTGCTCGTGTGCTGCACTGAAAGAGTCTGAAATGGAAAAAGCACAACATGCGTGATACCAAACTGATGAAAGTGCTGTGCTTCAAGAGCACTTAGCAGAGATGGGGTGTGGGTACATGCCATAGGGGCTCTAAGTACAATTTTGGGGTACTTATTGAGCTTTATCTGTTTATTTGTATTCATACTTTTACTATATTTCAGTGGGAGTTATTCTACTTTTCAAAATCCACCAGCTACGGCATTGAAATCTGTAGTGAAGATCATTTTGACTGTAAAAAGGAATGTTTTACAACACAACACTGACAGAGGCATTCTGCTGCATTCAAAAATACTCTTACTACTTATGACACTTCCAAGAATAAATATATTTAATTGAGCTTTTGGGCCTCGAGAGGCAAAAATAATGAAACTAAAATGTGAAATCCACCATTGTAGAAATGTAGGGCATTGAACCTGTCTGTTTTGCAGGTGCTGCAGGGTTACGGGGTGGCGGTCGTGGCTTTCATCTACTGGAGCCGACACCTGTCGTCTCTTTTTCCCTCGCCGGGCCGATCCGCGGCGCCCTGCAAGGAGCCCAGAGACGGCGCCGGAGCGCCCGTGAAGCGGCTGATGGAATACATGCTGCCGTATCTCGGGCGCTTTGTTGTCGTGCTGCTCCTGGTGTTTCTTTCTTCCTCTGGTAAGGGAGGCGTTGAATGAAGCGGCGCTGTTATACCCCGCGGGTTCAATGCCGCGTTGCAGAGTCGTCGGGTGTTGATTAACAGCGATCGGTTCATGAATCTCATCAAGCTTTTTCTGTCAGCCTCAGCTGTAAAAAGGATCGATGTGTCACTTAACGAGGTGTCGCACGTGCTCTGCGTTATCATTTCACAAATATCACAAATTCACATTGTGCAGCATCCCAAAATACATTGTGATAGTGTGACCTTGTGACCTCAGGCGAGATGGCTATTCCTCATTTCACCGGTCGGGTGGCCGACTGGATCACAAATGAAGAAGCACCTGATGCCTTCACGGAGGCCATCAGCATCATGACGCTGATGACTGTTGCCAGGTAACCCAGCCAGTCGATGCAAATTCATTTTTTTTTGTGTCATGAGATGACTCATTTTTTACTTCAATTGAAAGTCAACTCTAACCGTAATTAAAAAGTCAGAATAAAATCAGTACAATAAATGTAAGTAGACGGGTATGAAAATAATGAATTTACAGTGCAGTATGAGACATTATTTATTAAAAACTGTCTTATCTCAACCCCACCCCCCTTCACCCAGACTCCTTTAACGAAAACAGTATAGATACAATTACTTTCAGTTTCCTCCTAATTAAATATCTGAACTTATAACTCCCGTCACTCCAGTGAAAGATCTGAGTGCTTTCTCCCTTCGTGGTTTCAGCGCCGTGCTGGAGTTCGTGTGCGACCTCACGTACTACCTCACCATGAGCCGCATCCACACCTCGGTGCAGGGAGCCGTCTTCCAGGCTGTGCTGAAACAGGAGATTGCTTTCTTCACTGAGACAGGTAAGTCATGTGACCAACAACAGTAGGACCTGAAGCTGGCACGAAGAGATGTTTTCTATCGAGCCCGAGCTGTTTACTTTAGTTGCAGGTAATAATAGAAAAAAATAAAAAATCAGCTGACGGAGGCCGAATATATTTGGTGAAAACGTTTGGATACAAGTAGCATAAAAAAGTAGCAACTGTCCTTTTTGTTTAAACCCTCAATTTGCCAGATTATAAAGTCATACATTCACAACAAAAAAAACAAGTGGAGTACATTTAGTCCAGTTAATGTTTTATTAACACAGGTTCGGACGGTTTTTGGAATGCAAATGTTCAACTGTTTAATAGATAATGTGTGACTTTTATGAATCTTGGAAGGTTCTCGGAAAGAAAGACTTTAATCCTCTGAAAAACGCACCCTCCCAAAGGCTCCATAATTATTTAAAACTCTATAATTGGCCTATTACGCTGTCATAGTTCCCTTCCTAATTGATACATTTGACAGAATTTGTGTGGGACGAAGATTTTTACAACACATAGGTCAACTGTGTTCGCTTCTCTTTTCTCAGGTGTACTGGTGTCGCGCGTTACCAAGGATACCAACGATATGAGCGAGGCGCTGAGTGAGAAACTGAGTCTCGTGATGTGGTACACGGCCCGATTTGTTTTCCTCTTGTCCTTCATGGTGATGCAGTCTTGGATGATGACCCTGCTCACTTGCATGGGGCTGCCCATCATCTGGGTGATACCTGAGCTCACCGGACGCTTCCAGAAGGTAAGCATCCCATCATCTTTTAAAGCTGCTCTAATCTTTATTTGTGCGCATTCACAAGATCGATGCTGTGTTTTGCTGTAAATTGCCGATTAAATCGACAAATGCAGGAGACAGTTTTTCTTACTTGTCTTTCATTTGCATCCGTGTGTTTCAGGTCATTGCTGCAAAGGTTCAGGAGTCACAGGCTAAGGCCAACCAGGTGGCCACGGAGACTTTCACCCACATGAAGACCGTGAGGTGTTTTGCCAATGAGGACGGCGAGACGGAGCGGTACAGGCGGCGGATGGACGAAACGTACGCTCTGAACAAGAAGGAGGCCGTGGCTTACGCAGCCTCGACCTGGGCAAACAGCGTGAGTTGACTTATGAATGTATGTATGGTCTGGGTTATGAAGTGTGCAAAGTTCCTGGAGGATTTGTGTCCTTAATGTCAATGTCACAGCCTTCTTCAATTCATTCAGACAGTTGCACCACTGACCGCTAATCGGAAACGCCGCTCATCTGGGAATAAATATATTATTGAATGCGTTTCTTTTAATTTGGAAACCGTTATCCCCCAGATGACCACCATGGCCCTGAAGGTGTTCATTCTGTACTACGGAGGAACTCTGGTGACCAGAGGCGACGTTAGCAGTGGCGACTTGGTGTCGTTCGTCCTCTACGAGCTGCAGTTTGCCTCTGCTGTGGAGGTGAGTCGTCTCGGGCCAAGAACGACGCAAACAAGCTTTTAAAACCACCGGAGCAATTTTGTTCAAAATGGCCTTTTGTCAAATTGAAGAGGTCCCACATTGTTCCACCCTCCCTCCTTCCAGGCCGTCATGCGCTATTACCCGGAGGTGAAGAAAGCAATCGGTGCATCCGAGAAGATCTTTGAATATTTGGAACGCAAACCTAAAATACCCCCAAATGGCTCCTTGGCCCCCGAAAACCTGGAGGGACACATTCAATTCAAGAAAGTGTCCTTTTCCTATTCCGGCACGACGGACGACAGCAAGCTGGTGCTGAAGGTACTTACTTGTTCCTGTGCATTTATTCTATTCAGGACACGTATAACTATACTTAGCCATCACCCTTCCCCTGTCTTCCACCAGGACGTGTCCCTGGACATAAAGCCGGGCAAAGTCACAGCCCTTTTAGGGCTCAACAGCTCAGGGAAGTCCACCTGTGTCCGACTGCTGGAGAGGTTTTATCAGCCCCTGACTGGGGAGATCCTGCTGGATGGGAAACCCCTGCAAAGCTACAAAGACCAGTACCTACATGACAAGGTAGCGTGTTCAACAGAAGCTTTTAGCTCATTGGAAGCTCCTTCTCACACTCCCTCCCCCCCCCCCAAAAAAAACCCAGCACTTCTTGCCCGCGTCGTCCCCGAGAGTCAACCGAGCCGACGTGTCCTCTCCGTCCCGTCTGTCTTCTAGGTCGCCGTGGTGAGCCAAGACTGCGTGCTGTTCGCCCGCTCTGTGCGGGAGAACATCAAGTACGGCTGCGAGGAGGCCTCCGACGAGGATATGCACGCCGCCGCCAAGCTGGCGAGCGCTCACGACTTCATCATGGAGCGGCCGGGCGACTACGACACAGGTCCGATTCCACGAGCGGACAGCTCGCGGCCTCAGATGTTATCTTCAATGGATTTGACGTTTTTAGCGCGTTTCTCTTTTCCACTATTGTCACATGCTTTCATTGCAGTTATTGTAAAAATGTTATTCAAAAAATTACCCCCCCCCCCCTGATTGTCCGTACTTTAACAAGTTCAAATTTCAAAACATACATTGAATTATATTCTATACTGCAATATAAATATACTAGTTAATCTAAAAATGTAACTACTGAGTAGTAATGTAAGGGCATGTGGGATTTTTCCAAAAGCAAACCCAACCTCACAAAAACAAGTCTCCTTTCCCCGGAAATGTCCTTAAACCTCGTGACGTCAGGTCCTTCTGCCCTACAGACGCTGGGGAGAAGGTGTCCGGAGGCCAGAAGCAACGCATTGCCATTGCCAGAGCTTTAATCCGATGTCCCAAAATCCTGATCCTCGACAACGCCACCAGTGACTTGGACACAGAGAATGAGTATCAGGTCGGCTGTTCTTCCGGGTTCCTCCCATTTTCCATTTTTAAGGATTCTTTACTCCTGTATTCCCAATGAGGCATCAAGTCACAAGTTGTCCTCAACAGGTCCACCAAGCTTTGTTAAACCAAACCAACGGCCGCACCGTGCTGCTGGTGTCCAGCAAGGTGAGTGTTGGGGAGAAGGCCGACCACATCGTTGTCCTGGGCGACGGGGCGGTTCAGGAGGAGGGAAGCCACGAGGAGCTGATGCAGAGAGGAGGCCTTTATGCCGAACTGGTGGAAAAGCAGAAAAGGGGCTTTCACCGCCAAGAAGAGGAGAAAAATGATGCACACTGATGCTGAGAAGCAGTCCAGTTACAAGAAGGTTGCTAGTCTAAAGTCCAGACGAGGGTCAACGTTGTCCACTATCTTCCAAAAACAGAGATGCAGCGATTAACGAATACTGCAAAATCTCTGACAGTTGAAAGTTGAATCATTCCACGGTAATTATTATCACATTGTCCAATTAGCTCCCAATCTGTCCCGCTGGATGTGAAGAGATTATGAGAGAGATTAATACTCTAATGCAGACATGTCAAACTCAAAATACAAGTCTATTTGGCCAGCAAGCACATATCACATGTCACATATCACGGTCAATAGGACGCACACGGCTGATACCGAAAGTCCCAGGAGGCGCTGCAAGAGACACTGGAGACGAATCTAGTGATTCTCCACAGGGGCTTCAGAGACCCGTTCACCCAGTCGGCCTTGTTTGCACAGCTGGTGTGGCTGTAATTAAGAAATAAGGTACGAGAGGCTGTACTTTATCGTCCAATAATGTAAGAGTTCGGGGGTCTGTTTGGCCCTCAACGTTGTCCTCTCTCATTGATTCTCTGTGATTTGGTGTGACACCCCTGCTCTAATGCTTTTGTACTTTGCAATACATAGATGTAGAAGAGTTCAGTCAGGTAGATTATGGATGTTTGATTTTTGCAATATTTAAGATGCGCTTATTTATTTTGTATTTCCTAAACTGCACTGCAACTTTAATTCTATTTTTTAGCTTATTTATTGGTTTAATGTCTTCTTAAGGTAATCAATTGATCTCAAACGTCTTTTTCTCTTGCCTTATGTTTCGATGCCTTTAATGGTGTTATGTGGATCACTTTGAGATGCCTTGTTAAAATGTGCTATACAAAATAAACCTTGCATTGCCTTGTCTTGCTTTCTAAATTTTTCTGGGTGTATATTTTTCTTTATTACTTTTGCAGTAGCGTTCGCTTGTGTTCCTTTACTTATTTAAAACCACATTAGTAGCAAAATATGAATGATTCTTTCCATGCTACTGTGTGTATTTTAATGAATAAAAAAATACTATTTTCATGCACATGTGATACTTGGTTTGTTTCCCTCATAATTAGATTTTTTATTTAAATGTATTCTCTTAATATTTGGGGCTGTGCACAATTACCCTTTGTTTGGTTCTGTTTGCCGTTGGACTGGAAATTTGCAGTAAAAATAAATTGTGTTTCCCAGCTTTAGGGGGCCACAATAATAAGTATTTGGATTTTTCCTTTAAATATTCTCACCTGCACCAGATGAACGGACATGTACATTGTTAAAGGCTTGTGTTGCTTTAGATGCTAAATATCTAGTTTCAGAGCCTTAAATAAAAATAGATTGTATGTCTATCGGCATATCACATAAAGGAATATCCAGGTAAGTTATACCCAAACATATTGTCCAGGCCTAAACAATGGCTAGTATTTTATAAAACGTAACGTTACTCCATACAAATGACACTCAGGCAAATCCGAATGTTGTTTTTTTTTAAGGCGGAGAGCATCTTCAGCAGCAACCCAAAATACTGCAGATAGCACAAAACCTAAAATCATTCTGCGCCAACCGGGGGCCGTTTGTCTGTCAAAGTAAAGCCGTAATTATGAATACTTTGAAGTCCAAATCTATAAACTGAAAACATCCATTGTTGTCAAAAATGGCGGAGTACAACATGTACCGACCAGCGAGGCGGCTTGCCTGCGCTCAGTTTGACAGGCGTGTGGCTACAGCCAATAAGAGCACAGAATCCCCCCTAACGTGACAGGACGTTTGCGTCACCGGGACGTGGTTGGTTTATATACCGTCAAGCGGAAACGGGAAGGCGCCATTTCATTGCGGAGTTGTGCAGTGGTCCTTCGGCGGAAGTGCAGCGTCAACTGTCGTGGAAAAATTGGATTGTAGTAACACTCCGCCTTGTGTCCGATGGAAGCGGCCGTCAACCTGCATCACGACAGGTAAAGCCGCGCAGTAAATGTCATCAACGCCCCCCCCCCCCCGGTGAACCGTTGAAACGCGTCGTCCGAGGAGACGGACCGACGTTAAAATGCCATCACAAAATGTTAGCTAACGTTAGTTACCGTTAGCCGCCAGCCTCTCGAGAGCCAACCCTCGTCTGTTTGGCTGATTGTAGCTTATGCACCGGACTGTTCCAGCGTGCCTCGCTAAACGTTATCGATTTTTACATCTAAAATGTGCAGCTCCCTTCTAGCTTTTAGCGTCTATACATATATATATATATATATATAAGCTAGCTCAAGTGAAGGCAAATGACAGCCGAAGCCCCACCGGCTTTCTGTCACTCGGTTTCATTCATCGCCCGGCCGCTCTGCTTACCTCGAAGTCCACGAGAATATCTATCGTCCATCGGTAACTGTTAAATACATGTCGCCCGGCGTGCTTATTGCTCACAGCGTGTTGTTGCAATAACGCACGAAGCAGCCCTGAGTGAACTCAAGTGTTGGGTCATTGTTTGCAGTCCGTGGACGCTAGCTGCTCGTAACGATGATTTTGGGGGTAATGGCTGCCGTCGGTTTTCCCTTTGACTAAGATAAGTAAATGAAAGAAATTAGTCTTTTTTTTCTTTTTTTTAATTTATTGGACGGAATCTGTTTCCGCCGTCGGGTCCGTGGTTGTGAGACAGTGTTTACAAACATTGAGGGCGGGGCCTCCGAACCACGCGATCGCCGTAAAATCCCAAAGCCTGACTCGTTATCGCGTCGTCTCCACTGTTGATTACGTTACTGCATCGTTTGTAGAATAATTAAGGCGTAACATTCAGTGCAGGTTGACACGACAAAGCCGCATTAGTCACATCGGTTGTACATGTGTAACCTACAACACAATGGTAGGCAATTTTAATTAATAAAAACATGTAAATATTCTAGTGACACACCAATGCTTATAGGTCATGACATAGACTCCGTTTAGCAATTTTGACAATTTTGTGACTTGTATTTCATTGAATATAATAGATATTGATAACTCTATAGAAGACAACATTGTTTTTCCAACAGTGCTATGTTTAAATAATATATGGTCTTTCAACAGGGATAAACTGGTAAAAAAAATCATCTTGTTTGAGAACATTTGTGGTAAAACAATGGTTTTAAAGAGGGATTTGTCTGTGCTGAAGCATCTGATGATAATTCCTACTGAAATTCTAAACCAGGCATTTTTGACCATTTGGTGCATCTTAACCAGAAAAACAAACAGAAGAAATGTAAACAAGACAAATGTATATTATACATTTTTTTGTATGCATCTATATTTATTTATATGTGTGAGAGAGAGAGAGAGACATGCATGCAGTCAGAAAATCTGCTCTTATTCTTTGTTTGTGTGTCCTGAACCCTGAGCTGTGGTTTAACCTCTCCTTCCTGCGCTTTGCTTTTTGAAGCATCTTCTCGTCCATATCAAACATGCTCAATATAGTTGTGTTGAGTTACAGCCAAGACTGAAGAGGCCAGTGAGTCGTAGATCATTCTCGGATGTTTTCTTTTCCTTCAGTGATTTATATTCTAAAATGTGTCCTTTTCATTCCAACCAGTTCTTGATAGTAACTAGGAGTACGGGGCAGCTAAACTGCCAAGGGACCAACTCTAATGATGAGAGCATCAATGCAGGGTTATTGGCAGGATAATCTATGATATCCATTTCTTTTTCAATAGTTTGAAACCAGAGCTCACCACCTTTCTACAGCACAGTTGAGATTTCATCCAAATGGCTACCTGCTTATTAGGCCCTGTTTTTAGGGCATATTTGAAGTTTTTAGGCATTGGTTCTTTAAAGTTTTTATTTATCAACATAGTTCTGTATATATTTATATGCATGACTGTTCTTTCCAATAAATAGTCAATTTGAAAGCGTAACAAATATCAGCACTTTGCTTTACAATGTTACCATTATATTTCAGTTGCACTGCATCCTTGTGCAGCCTTTCAGTTTACAAAAAATAAAAAAAGCTCCAATAACATCAGTGTAGATCTACCTGCTTAAAATGCATTAAGATAAAGTAATGTTTTATTTCAAATATCACAACTTTGAGACCATTTCTTTTTTACACACACATACATTTATAGGTTTGTTTCAAATTTAGCTTTCATGCAGAACGCTGATTCCCCCCAAATCGGAGACGACCTATTCCGCTTCTATCAATTTTACCCATCATTCATGATATAATTTTTCTGCCAAAAACAAAAAACAGATTATCAAACAGCCATATTAAGATTGAATGTTTTTTTTTTTTTTTGCTGCCAAGGAGTCATGTGATGGTGGTTCTCACGGCTGTGCTAAAAGTAGCAGCCCATTGACGGAATCCTGGTTTTATAGCCGCTTGCTGGGCAGAGCCATCACTTCACAGGTCAAGGGCTGCGTGAATGAAGCAGACCTAGTCAGCGCCTTTGACATCAGTAGATTCTCATCTGCAGATTGCATGTGTCCGTGAGCCCTTCTAAAACATACAGAAACCACCAGGGGGTTTGGCCCCATGTTCCAAAGTAGGTACCTTAATAACAAGTAAGGTAGCAGAGGAAAAAACCAAGGGTCAACAAAAGGAAGTTCCCCAGGTAGGTCGGCTCTTGACCCGTAACGATGTGAAACCGGCGGACTTGCACATCTCGTTAGTAAAGTAAAAACCTGGGTGGGGGAGGTGAGTCCTCACTAAGACATAACCTAAACATTCTGTGAGTAAACTGTCTGCAGCCTCATTTAGTAGCTAGTTGAAGCTAAGCAGACATCCTTAATGGTCTCGCTTTCACCATCTGAGAGCAACAACATCCTGCTGTGGGAGTTCCGTTTAGGTGTAGGTTAATGCTTGTAAAGTAACAAACAACACATTCATCAATGCCATTCTAATAATATTCATGAGGGCATAATAATGTATTCCTGTCACAAGACCAGCTCATGTTATATGCTCCTCCTCTTTGTCTCCTCCCCCTCCCCTCCCATCCCATCACTGGCTCCTCCCCTCTAGCTCTCTGGTCGGGTTGTCCAGTGGCGAAATGGACCAACACAGCGGTTCGGGCAAACGCATTCGCAAGCCCTCCCTGCTTTACGAGGACTTTGAGAGCCCGTCTCTGGCGCACACGATGCCTCAGGGTCCTCCCGTCCCGCCACAGCCGCCGGTGAAGGACGCCAGCCGGCCGGGCCGCATGACCAACCAGCTCCAGTTTCTCCAGAGGACCCTGATGAAGTACCTGTGGAGGCATCAGTTTGCCTGGCCCTTCCGCGAGCCGGTAGATGCCTACAGGCTGAGTCTACCGGTGAGTTACGGCAGAGCAACGCTTTACTTTCTGCTTTCCCTTTTTGTTATGACGAGTCTGATTTATTATGTTTCTGCAAGTCATTGCAGTGCCTGCGGTTCCTTTAGCAGTTACACATTAACTGCTCTTTCCTGTGTTAAGGTGAAGCGAGGTGAATTTATAAGTGAATAATATATAGTCATTTAGCCATTACTGCTTTACAAGTTTACTTTTCTTTGTATCAAAGCCTGTGGTTTGCAAGTTGTTTTCTTCTTCTTCTGCACATGAAGGTGTTTCGCACCCTTTCGATGGTTCTATCACAATGTTAACTCTAATACAATTGGTGGCTCAGCCCTGGTTCCACCTGCTTTACAATATTTTTAATTAAAAAAACAAAAAAAACATGGAAAAAATTCTCCATGTTTTACCTTTCTGTCGATTGTTTTTTCAGGATTACCATAAAATTATCAAGCAACCCATGGACATGGGGACCATCAAAAAGCGCCTGGAGAACGGCTTCTACCGCAGTGCAAGCGAGTGCATACAGGACTTCAACACTATGTTCACCAACTGCTACATCTACAACAAGGTAGGTTAAAAGGTAAAAAGCTAATCTTTATGCATTGTGTTGTCCCATTTTGTTTTCCTCGATAGGACGACACAACCCTCACGATTACATAATGGGTCGACCTCTCTCCCAGCATTTAATGCTGTGCTCTCTTAACACTGAGCGAGGGAGGGGACGTCTTTCAACTTTTTTCTTGATTACCCAAGAGAAACAGGTCATCCAACAATTTGCAAACAGAAACTTGTTTGGGAGGTTTCCCTGCGTAATAAGAATATGAAATTGTCAAATTGAAAATGCCACCCAGTTTGTCAGATGCATGGAGGACAGATTTCAAGAAGTCTTGTCGAGCAAATGTTTGATATTAGTATTAATTAGCTAATTGTTAGTTAGGGACAAAGGGATATGGAGATGAAATCCAAATAATGTCATCCTATTTTTTACTATTATTATATTGTTTGTTAGCCAACAGATGACATTGTGCTGATGGCTCAGCCCTTGGAGAAGATCTTTCTCCAAAAAGTGGCTCAGATGCCCCAGGATGAAGTGGAGCTGCCTCCTCCAGCCCCGCGAAGCAAGAACAGCAGAGGAAGAGGACGCAAATCTAGCTGTGAGTCGCTTGCTTCTTTTGTTTTGTTGATTACTAGAAGAAACGTTTTGTCACAACTTTACAGCCTCACACACACCTCAGCGGTTGTACATCATCCTCACACACACACACAGTGGTTGTACTACATCTCCTTGTTCTGCAGAGATGTGCCATGTAACCTTTGACCCCTGATGATCTGTCGCTCATGTTGACTTTTCACCTCTCACCACCAGCGAGGGCTCAGCAGGTGCCGGCAGTGTCCCAGTCGGCCTACTCCCCGTCTTCCTCGGACACCGGGGAGTCCATGCTGGCCAACTCTCCCCAGACGGTGCTGACCAAAAGCCTGCCCCCGGCCAACATCATGGGCCTGCCTCCCACTCAGCCCACGACCAAGGTTGATAGAAAACTCTAGTGCTGCACCGAACAGTTTGAAGCTTCGTTCATGACGTTGACGTTCAAATGCTGCGCAGATTTTTAACCTTTTTGTTTTGTTTTTGTTTGCATGTCTATTGGTTCAGTTGTCACTCCAATATCTCTGCACTGTTGCAGATAAGGATCAGGCAGGCTAATGTTTTAAGGATTACTTTGTTTTTAGAATTCGATTCCAGTGGTAAACTTGGTGCATAGGGTTGCACAATTCCCGGAATATTAAAAGTTGCAAACTTTCCATGGGGAATTAATGGGAATAAACCTGAATTTCTTTTAATTTAATTGTATTTACCATATAGGACAAAACAACATTTTGTTGGCATGCAAATATTTCTAATACAAATTTATAAAATGACCTTTAACAACTTTATTCTTTCATTGAACAACAAAAACATGAACGTTGAATAAAATAGTGTTTCCCAATGATCGTCCATCCTTTACCAGATGCCCAAACCACCTCAGCGGGCTCCTTTCAACGCAAAGGAGCAGCGGCTCTACTCCTCGCTCCTCGCGAATGGCTGAGCTCCTCACCCTTCTATCTCTAAGGGAGACGCCAGGGGAAACCCATTTCGGGCGCTTGTACCCGTGACCTAGTTCTTTCGGTCATGACCCATCCTTCATGACCTATTGCTGAGGGTAGGAATGAAGATTGACCGGTAGATCGAGAGCTTTGCCTCTCTGCTCGGCTCTTTTCGTCATAACGGTGCAGTAAAGCGAGTGCAACACTATATCTAGAATGAATTAAGCTTCTCAAGCCTCTGGTTTTAGTATTTTTCCCTTAATCCTTTAAAAGAAATTGAGTTTTCAATAGAAACACAGCATGTGCTGCATTCCATACATCTTTACAATATCGTTTTGAGTTACGTTTTTATTGCTCAACCTTTCATTTGAAGTAATTACTTTTATATATGACAAGTCGGCCAACTTACACTTTTTGATGGACAACAACAGCGGCGAATAATCAAGGTGAGGGTGTACTCTTGTGTGGACATCCGTACATTCGACTCTCACGGCTGTACAAAGTTAAAAAGCCGACTGTATACAAATAAAATTTATATTAAAATGAACATTGCTTCAGTTTACCAAGTAATCAATATGCTGCAATATCAACTAGCTGCATCCATGCTCAAATTATCGAGTTCTCAACTACACTTAAGTTCCCTGTTAAATTTGCACCAAAAGACTTTTAACTGCCCATGGAAAGTTTAACGGGAATTTATCTGGGAATTTTTGCAACCCTTGGACATCACAGGTTCAGGCGGGCGGGGGTCAAAGCATGAAGCGAGTTTAGTTGATGAGTTAATGGGAAAACGTTGCCACCTATGACCTCCTCTTCACCTCCCACTGAAAGTCTTCCTCTTAAACACACTGCGCTCAGTCCTGTCTGCACCCAGATGTTCTTATGTTGGCCAAAATGACTGATTGTATTCTTTTAAGAAAGTTAATTTAAAAAAAATGTAAATAAAACTTTTTCAGTTGAATCTTTTTTTTCAAATTGATTTTGTTCAAGGATTCTTTTTAATTTTTTGAGGGTTGATAAAGTCATAAATTATGATGATAGATACTTCATTCTGAGACTTTAATAGTAACTTAGAATAAAGAAAAAAACCCAACACTTATAATACGTGTTGAAGAAATGTCTGACCTGGTTGTTTCTACACTTAAAAAGACAAATAAGTGAGGATTTAGTATATTATAATAATAATTCATATAGTCAGGAAAAACACATTTCCATCTCTTGAAAGGCAGAAGCAGTACAGATATGAGGGCCTATTGAGAAGGAAATTGCAAAATATTTCACGTGTTTTGTTGAAAGAACAAATGTGTTTAAAATATGAATACATGAATTATTAGAAACTATCAAAGTGATTTATTTATTTATTTATTTTTAAGTCACTAAATTGAGCTTATTGTGACTTCCAACCTCTTTATTTGTAGAAAAAAGGTGTCAAACGTAAAGCAGACACCACCACCCCCTCCACCATGGGCTTGACTGTTGGCATGTCGGGACCAACGCACATGGTGGGCTTGGGGAAAGGAGGTCACGGGGGCCAGGTCCACGACACCTCCATGCACACCATCTCCTCCATGGGGAGCATGGGCTTGGAGACCCCCCCCGGGATGGGCCTGGTCAGGAGCGCCGGAGGTCCCGTCCTGCTCCAGCCAATGATGGCGGGCGGCGGGCGCCGAGTGGGCAGCGGACGCCCCATCAAGCCCCCCAAGAAGGACCTGCCTGACTCCGTCCACGCTCAGCCCTCCAAGAAGGGCAAGCTGAGCCCCCAGCTGCGCTACTGCAGCGGCCTGCTGAAGGACATGTTGTCGAAGAAGCACGCCGCGTACGCCTGGCCGTTCTACACCCCCGTGGACGCGGCGGCGCTGGGGCTCCACGACTATCATGACATCATCAAGTGCCCCATGGACCTCAGCAACATCAAGGTGACTTGTAGATGGAACAAATGCACCGTTGTTTTGGCCAGATTCAAAGTGTCTCTACGAACCCCTTTTAACAAACACAGAAACGTGGCGATGCGATATCGCAGAGGCCGGGTTAAACCCCCCCCCCCCCCCAAGGCGCGGTCGCAGCTCTCAAATTGTCGTCTCCTGTTCTCTCCAATCAGAGGAAGATGGACGGCCGTGAGTACAGGGACGCGCAACAGTTCGCCAGCGACGTCCGAGTCATGTTCTCCAACTGCTACAAGTACAACCCGCCGGACCACGACGTCGTGGGCATGGCGCGAAAGCTGCAGGTGAGGCCCCGGGCGCCGCCCCCCACCCTTTTCCCCGGATCATCAGGTCGGAGCTGTTTGCTGTGACGGTGTCTCCGTCTTAAATTGTCTGTGTGTGTGTGTGTGTGTGTGTGTGTGTCTCTCCGCGCGCCGCAGGATGTGTTCGAGTTCCGCTTCGCCAAGATGCCGGACGAGCCGCGCGCCGATCACACCGCCGCGTCCCTGGGTGGCCACCCGGCGCCGACGACGACGACGTCGTCCTCCTCCTCGTCCTCTTCGTCCTCCTCGTCCTCCTCCTCGTCGCCCACCTCCGACAGCGAGCCCAGCAGCGAGAGCGAGGAGAGCGAGAGCAGCCCCAACTCGGACAGCGAGGAGGAGCGAGCGCATCGCCTGGCGGAGTTACAGGACCAGGTGTGCACACAAGTGAGCCCCGCCCACCACCCCCCCCCAGCTACTTCTAATCCACGTTTCCAAAATGGGCTTTTCAATGCGGTCATTGATTTCATTTTTTTTTTCTTCAAATTTTCTTTCTGTCTTTATTTTTTCAACCCATAAAGCTCAGAGCCATGCACGAGCAGCTGGCGGCCCTCTCCCAAGGCCCCATCATCAAGGCCAAGAAGAAGAAGGACAAGAAGGAGAAGAAGGACAAGAAGGAGAAGGAGAAGAAGAAGAAGAAGAAGAAGCTGGAGAAGCGAAGTCGGGCCGTCCGGAGCAGAGCCGACTCCGAGGAATGGAAGATGCCCGGCAAGGTCCCGAAGAGCAAGTCCGCCAGAGCAAATGTGCCCCCCCCCAAGAAGAGCCAGGGGAAGAAGAGTAACAAGAATGTCAAGTTAGTAGCACAGTTATTACTGTCATAAGTAACGGCTACAGATGAGGTTTTTTTTTCTTGAACAAGAATATATTTTAAGAGGCCGACAATCATGGTCTTCATTCCTGACCGCGTCCCCCCAACCCCCCCCCCCCTCCCTCTTGATCCCGCAGGGCCACAAAGAAGCCGTTCTACCCGCCTCCGCCCACCTCCATGCTGCCGCACTACGACTCGGAGGAGGAGGAGGAGATCGTGCCCATGTCGTACGACGAGAAGCGCCAGCTGAGCCTCGACATCAACAAGCTGCCGGGGGAGAAGCTGGGCCGCGTGGTCCACATCATCCAGTCGCGGGAGCCGTCGCTCAGGGACACCAACCCTGAGGAGATCGAGATCGACTTCGAGATGCTCAAGCCGTCGACTCTGAAGGAGCTGGAGCGCTACGTCATGACCTGTCTGAGGAAGAAGCCCCGCAAGCCGTACGGCGGAGAAGGTAAGCGGTGGAGCCGCAGGGCGTCTGTTTGGGTTTGCGACTCGCCGACGTCGGGGTCGTGGCCCACCCGAGGTCTCAAGCGCCGCTGTCGTCTTTTCAGCCGCAGCCGGGACGAAAGGCGGCGTCGGCAAGTCTAAAGAGGAGCTGGCTCTGGAGAAGAGGATGGAGCTGGAGAGGAGGCTGCAGGACGTCAGCGGGCAGCTCAACTCCGTCAAGAAACCCGGCAAACCCAAAGGTGGGTCCACGCTCCGGTCAGGGGGCGCCACGTGGAGGCTGCTGTTTAGACGACACGTTCCCAGGCACTTTTTTCTATTGTTAATTGCAGTTTTATGCAGTTTAAGACATTCAGTTTGCCACAAATCAAAAGAAAATCATTTTAATCATTTGTACCATTAAAAAAAAAAAGTAAAATCTATAAATACATTTTTCCAAGTGTCCCCAATACTGAAAAAAGGGAGCTGCACATGCTCAGGGAGTGGATTCTCTTTTTTTCTCTTTTTGTCCCCTTTCCTACAAACTTTCACTTTATTCAGGCAAATAGTGTGATTATTAGAAATGTAAAGTATTTGATCAGACTGTTGACAGCTCTCCTCCTCTTGAACGCACGCATTCATCGCCTCGCTCTTGATTGTTGTTGTTGTTGTTGTCGTTGTTGTGGTGGTGTCCTCAGCGGAGAAGCCCAGCGCCGCAGAGACCCACACGCAGCCCTCGCACCTCAGCGGCAGCAGCTCCAGCTCCGACTCCTCTTCCTCCTCCTCCTCCTCCTCCTCCTCCTCCTCGTCCTCCGACACCAGCGATTCGGACTCTGGCTGAAGATTCCTCGGGGCTCGGGGGCTGAGAGAGAGAGAACCTGCTGGTAACTCAGGGACTTGGGCTGGCCCAGGACACGACACGCCCCGAAGCAGGAGTGAGATCTTAGACGCCATGACGGTGGGGGTGGGGGGGGGGGGAAGAAAAAACAACAACAAAAAAAACACTAAATGCCTTGGTTTCCCCCTCCTCGCCTCTTTGTAAATACTTGTACAAATGTATGTTTTCTTTTATAAAGAAGAATTTTATGGTGATCCCCCAAAGAGGGAAGCGAAGTCATTAAAAAAACAAAAGAAAAAACAAAAGGAGGTGGAAAGATTTTGGGCGGCTCCACGCATGAGAGAGAGTGGAGGCGTGTTTATTTATTTTGTGGTCTTCGACAACATTTCCTTCGGACTGGAGCCCTAAACCAGTCACAGGCCTTGCCTTTTCTATCACCTGGCTCCACCTTCAGACCCACCTTCAGACTCCGCCTTAATCTCCCACAAAGACTTTGAAGAGAAGCTGGTGACATTCCCACGCCAGCGCCGACCTGTGGTCCTTCCGGTTCAAGAAGTTAGAAGCCTGTTACGAGTTGCGGATCATTCCTCTCTTTATGTGTACACATGTTTCCACGCAGTGGGCCCGTAGTGCAGTCCGCACATGGCTTCGCGTGCCGTTATTGCGTTTGCATTGGAGTAACGTAACGAGTCAGTTGGCGACGACGACCTTTGGCGGCTGCGTTGATCCTCAATAGTCGGGCGGCCGGGCTTATAAATGTGACAGTATTTGCGAGTCTTTTCCTAGTATTTTGAAATCGGCTCCTCACCGTTCAACTCGGATATTGTTCTCAACGTTTCTCCTCATCGCGTCGGGACCCCCCCCCCCCACCCCACCCCACCCCACCACAAAGTGTGCGAAGCGCTTCGGGGGTGTTGTATTCCGGTATCGTGCAGCTTTGGACCGTTTCCACATGAACCTCCCTGAAACATGTGACGTTTTGCATCCGTAGCACTTGAAGCTCTGCACTAACTGGAACGGATGGCGGACTGTCCCCCCCCCCCCCCCACACCCTCCGTAAAGAGACAAAGACGTCCTCACAGCCCCCTGCTTAGTTGAAGCTATTGTTGAATGTGAAAGAATATATGCTTGTGTATACTTAAACTATTTGCTGTTGCACAATCTATTGTATTTCTGCTGTTCAGTGTCTCCTTTCTGTTTCAGTTGTTCCCTTCTGGTTCTTTTT
Source organism: Pungitius pungitius (assembly GCF_949316345.1). Lineage (NCBI taxonomy): Eukaryota > Metazoa > Chordata > Actinopteri > Perciformes > Gasterosteidae > Pungitius > Pungitius pungitius. Next base: position 17,999,357 of record NC_084910.1, read on the forward strand.
CTTTTTTTTTTACATACTGTTATTTCTCATTCCAGTTTACGGTCTCGCTCGGTTCTTGAGGAGAGTTTACGCGAGCGTCGCTGCGTCTCTGAAGAACACCTTTCTTTTGAACAGTGTTTATTAAAACGTTTTCTTCTGTAGAGGCGGTGTGTTTTGTGAAGACATTTCTAAAGTCCAATATCTCGATTCGTTGTAACCGGTGGTTCAAGTCATTTAGACGTCATCCAGTTTATTTTTAATTGAAAGGATCTGTCATCCATTTGAAGAAAAAAATGAATCGAAGCGAGAACAAGCGTCGCCTGGAACAGGAAATGCCGCCCAACCAAAAACCCACTATCACCATGTGTGTTTCTCCCCCCCCCCCCCCCCCCCCCCCTTTCAGGTGCACACATTGCGACTGTGATTGTCCTCCACTGTGTGGCAGCAGTGACTCGTGTCATTAAAACCCCAGTTTGCTTTCCCTCAGGTTGTGTGTAAATCATCCCAGGTTGAATGTTTCTGGAGGGAAACCGTCTCATTGCTCTCTGCGGGAACTGAAACGCAACGCGTCGCATCGAGGATGCAGAATGTCACCAGGGGCCTTCGGTCATTGAAAGAAATGAACATTTTCGTTTTCATCAGCCATGGAAAATAAGCAGTTTATAAAACACCTCTTTGTATACCTCTACATTATAAACCCTCTATTGAATCGGCTGAATCGAAGTCGAACTACTTTATAGTTTACCGAGTTTGGAGAAGTAGTTTGAGTGGGAATTGGATGATTAATTGTAGTGAAAAGAAAGCAACTCAAGTTTATACAACGCCATTTCATATCGAGACTATATTGCATGATTTGGCCTTATTTGATTTAAATGAAGGGAGCAGAAGTCTGTGTTAATGGGTTAATGAGACTGGTGCTCCTGTGTGTCTTCAGGGGGAAAACCAGCGAGGTGCCATTAACCTCTGGGGGGGGGGGGTCGGGTTCAACGCCGTCCATTGTTCATCGCGCAGCTCTGTTTTCTCTCCATCAGTGTTCCGTGACTCTGGATTGTGTATCTACGACCGTCTTCCTCTTCGGGACTTAATTAGACAAAATGATCTGTAATGAAAACGCCTGTAGAAAATCTCCCCTTTTTTTTCCCACCCGTTCGTCCAACGGGGCGGACGAAGGATAAACGACATGCGCTGGGCCTGTTAAAACATGTTTCACCAATTGTTCCCTTTCTGTAGAAGAAGAGCTTTCAGGTGACCGATGGCATCATTCGTTGGACGTCAAAGTGATAATTGGCGGGATTCTTTTTGGGCTTTCTGGACGTCTGATGGGACCTAAAATAGATGGGTTTTTTTTCCCCCCTGAGGAGTGAGGTGAAGTAACATTTATTATTTTTTGACACTATTTGAAAAAGAATATGGATAATGAATATAAAATATATGCATATATATATATATATAATATAATATTCTGTCCATTTCTGTAACAACATCAATCAAAACCCGTTTCACAGTAAATAAAAAGCTGCTGTCATGCAATGGTACCGTTAGCTTAGCTTAGCTTAGCTTATATTAGCACAACACAAAGGCTGGGGACAGGTGGAAGAACCTTTTAGTTTTGGCTCTGGCCACCACTTGAAAACAAGAAGAAAATTAAAATAGATTGTATTTTATTTCTGCGTGGAATGTATTTATTTTTCTAAAGCTCCTGGAAGTCTTCAGCGGGATGTTCTTGCTTCCCTCACACGGTCCCCTCGGGTTGCCTCCCCGACACCAACAATCAGCCCATAAGGTTTGTCTCACTCACGTCTTGCTTTGCTTGTGTGTGTGTGTGTATGTGTGGAGGTTCTGACGGATGAGACCTCAAAACAAAAACATTTTTTGCCGTGAAAGGGAGATATTCTGTGGTAACGGAGCATTTCGTACTCTGCTACAAACGACAATGAACATGGCGTCACACCGGAGGATTACAGAGAGGCCTTTCCAGGTCACGCTGCGCCATCATTTGTTCTCATCGGGACGTTGTTTCATTATTGAACTCGGACCGAATCCGGAGGCTCTTCCATGCAGCATGTGAAGAACTTCACGTTGCTGTTTTCAGTGTTCTTACAGTAGTGTCGTAGTACTCCACTTTTTGAAGGCCTCGGCCTTGTCTCTGTCTCGGACAAAGACATTTGGAGAGGAAACATACGTTCCCTTTTTTACTGCATTAGATGGATGGCAAATCATTCAGTACAGTGTTAAATAAAGATGGTTAAGCTGATTTCAGCTCCTTAGTGTTGGCATTTGTTTGCTTGTAGAGATCAAAGGAAAATTCCCACACGTGCCTTTATGGTGATTTTATCGTTTCATGATGCAGACAGATAATATACTGTAGGTCAAATGAACACGAACCTTCATTTGTTTTCTGTGGATGTTTTTTATGGGAATGTGGATTACTTACAGGTCTAGTTTAGAGGTGCCTGTGATTTGCATGTCATGCAGTGTGGGACTCTGGTCTTGGTCTTGATACACTGTGGTCTTGGTCTTGGTCTCAGTTTGGGTGGTCTTGATTACAACACTGGTTTATAGAACTGACTTTGCTTCCTCCGGATATTCGTACTTTGATGAAAAAAAATAGGCTTTTGAAAAAAAAAAAGGGGAAAAAAAAGTCCGTTCAGCGACAAAAATCACTCATCGTGGATAAAGTTTGCTGACTTCCGGATTCTCACCTACCTGTGTCACTGTTAAACTAGATTTTGCTTTTAAACCCCATACTTTCATTGTTTTAAAGGACAATTATTACGTGTACAAGGACTTGTACAAGAAAGGAAATGTTCTCTTTTGCGTGTTTTTGTGATTATTTATGTTAAATAGATTGAATGTTATGATAAATTGCACTTTTCTATGGTAATGCTAATGGAAGTGAAACTGATAGTTTCCTGTTTTGGGAATGGGAACATTTTCACGTTGTTACCTTAACCGTGTCCATCAAAAAGTGCACTTGAACCCCAATTTAGTTAAATAGGGTTCAGTCCCGATGGGGGGACTTTTGTAAACAAAACAAAAAACACCAGCAGAGCTAAATTTCATTGGAAGGTGTTCCTATTATTTTGTCCATCCTGAGTTGCTACAGTTTAGTCAAACTTCACAGAGATAATAATACACTGATCTACGTTTAACTCGCGCTCCCCAAAAAACGACCACTGAAGCGACCAAACCACATCAAGTGGAAAAGGAAAGAAGACGACAACAAGTGGACGTTCTGCAGAACCGGGACACGTTTGTTATGCTTCTGTGATTCCTGCTCCTCCCTCCGATAGATTCTGTAACAGGATATTACTGGCCCAACATTGCCAATTCATTTGGCTTAATTTCCTTCATTGCACAAGGAAAAAAAAAAAAAAAGACCTTCTCTCCCAACTCTTTAATTAAATGGCCTGAAGGAAGAAGCTTCTGGCTCTTCTGCATGCAGCAGGTCACTCGGCTAATCCCTGGCTGTAATCGTTTGCACACTCCAGCGCCCTCCGGTCGTCGAGGCCCGTCTGACTACGAGAAGCATGGAATCACACCCGGAAGAGGGGGGAGGGAGGGAGGGAGGGGAGGGAGGGGCGAGCACAGCGGCCTGAGGAGCGAGAGCCCGCAGATGTTCCTGATGTTCACATCATGACGCCGTTTGAGGAATTGAGTTTGTTTTCCAAATGCAGCCTCATTCTGAGATAAATAGGAACCAGTTCGACACTTCTTCACTGAAGAGGGCTAAAGGCCCCCCCCCCCCCCCCGAAGCATTGTGGGTAAGATGGCATGTGGTTAGTTTATTGTGTTCACCTTGGAATAAGACTCAGGTGTGTGGCTACAGAGTTGTAAATAATCACAGAAGACTAATAAAGAAATGAATTAAATGAAAAACTTGACAGAGCAGGTAGGGGAACACATCATAAAAAGTCCATTTTTGCATCTACTCTTTTTTTTTTTCTTCTACCAGCCGACACGTGCACCGTATCAACCCGAAACCTGTTTCAGCAGCCCCCAGGTCGCCCACCGGCGTGGTGAGATCTCCAGAGGAGGACGTGCACTCAGTGGCATCTGGGATGCTGGCTTGCACTGTGTTGTTGATGGAGGGGGAGGGGGGGGGGGGGGGGTTAAACTATTGAATCCTTATCCTGTCAGCTGTGACTCAAAAGATGAATTGCGTTACCAATAGAATGACATGTTGATGAACTTTGTTAAAAAACACCATCTGTTGGATCCCACGGCACTCTGTAAATGATTCAACCCCCATGGATACAAGTGGTCTTTTTCCCAACGGACCCATGGAGGCTATAAGAGCTCCAAGGCCCAACCCTCGCCGTACACCCCCCTTGTCTCCAACATGGCGAGCCTCCTCCTCTTCCTCTTCCTCTCCTCGGCGGCGCTGGCGGCGCTGCCCGGCGGGCGGTGCCAGGAGCAGAAGGTGTTCCTGCAGCGGGCCGGCGCCTCCTTCAGCGGCAGGGAGTACAGGTCCCTGCTCACCGTGAGCAACGGGGAGGCGTTCGGCGCGTGGACCTGGCCCGAGATGTGCCCCGACGACTTCTACGCGGTCGGCTTCAGTCTCAGGGTGAAGTTGGGTCGGGGGGGGGGTCGTCTTCGTGTTCGGTTTTTCACTCAAGTGTAGAAAGATACACTACTGAATGGACGTGAACCCCCGTTGTTTAAGACAGTGATTCTCAACTGGTGGGTCGCGGACCCGTTTTTTTAATGGGTCCAGGGGTCTTTGCCCGAAAAAAAAATTGAATTAAAAAAAAAAAAAAAACACGAAAAAATTCCTCCTGTGATTTTATTTGAAAGGGATTTTTTTATGCAGCGGAGTGTCGTTTTTTTTTGCCGGCTCGTCCATGTTTTCAGCAGCGTGTGCCAGTTTGGGTCAAGCCATTCTGATAAGGGGGAGACATTGGGTTTTTAGGATAATTAAACATCCTGAATATAAAAATTTTAAAATTCAGCTTATTGTAGCAGGTGGCACCATGTGGTGGCGCTGTGGGGTCAAGGCGGTGCACCTATAAAAGGGGAAGTGGCACTTTGCCATGAAGTGCCAGTTTCCTGTTGGGTGGCCATTGTATGGTTGGGCCCCCAGTAGTGGTGAGACAGCTCCATTCTCTCTTGATTTGTAAATATGTTTGTTTATTCTTTCTTATGTACGGGTGGTAGATTTTAATGGAGTTTTGCATGATAGGATCGGGAGGAGAGGCACCGATCCGGGCAAAGAGGGAATGAATGGGTGTGAATGGGTGTTTGATGCAGCAGGTATGTTGGGTTTCTAATTAAATTAAAGTATGAATTAAAAGGTCATGTATCTTTGTGTTTCAGTTATTATCCCGCTACCTGCTGTCCTTTTGTTAGTTTTGTTTTTTGTTTTCAGCGGTTAGTCCGCTCCTGGTCCATTGTATTTTGTTTTCTTTGCGTGTTTTAGATGTAAGAGCGGACTAACCACTTTAAGTTTTTGTTTGTTAGTTTGTTTGTTTTTCTGATCACTTTCTCCACATTCCAAGGTACACCTCCTGCAGTGCTCCGGGCAAACCCTGACCTATAGTGTGAACTGAGGGGGGGGTGCTTGCAGTGTGTGCCGTGATTTGCCGTGGTTGGCCTTATACACAGGTGTGCTGTGCCGTGCTAAGCGGGTTTGACCGCGGTGTGTTGGAGCCTGCAGTGTGTCTGTGTATGTGGGGTCGGATTAGACCCATTTGTAATAAATATTATTAACCTACATTCGGCCTCCGTTTCTTATATTAATAAGTTAACATTATGATCTTGGTTTTGAATTGAGAAGTTGAGAATGTTCCTTGATTTGGGTCGCTGCTTGTCATTAAGGGGTGATGGTGGGGCCCCGGAGCCAGACCAGTTGAGAACCACTGGTTTAAGATGTCTCGTAGGGCCCTAATACTGACGTAACCCCCCCCCCGCACCGTTAGATAACAAGCTGATCTGGGAACTGCTCTCTGTTTCCTCAGGTGGAGCCAAACCAGTACGCGGCGGACGACACCGCCCTGAATGGGATCCGCCTCATCTGCGCCAAACAAGAGGACCGAAGCTTCCTGTACTCTGTGGAGTCCCACACGGGCTAGTGAGTGGCTTAATATGGCTATTAAGTCATCAAAATGACATCATCATCAATTAACAACTATACCCCCCCCACTGCTTCCCTTCCTCTCCTGTCCAGCTTCGGTGACTGGTCCCAGCCTCAGTACTGCCCCAGCGGGGTGCTCACCGCCTTCCAGCTGCGCGTGGAGCCCCACCAGGGCCCCCTGGTGGACGACACGGCCGCCAACAACATCAAGTTCCGCTGCAGCAGCAACCCGACGCTGGAGGGGCACGGCGCGGCCTGGGGGGAGTACGGCCCGTGGAGCGAGGAGTGCTCCGGCGGAGGGATCTGCGGCATCGAGACCAAGATGGAGTACCACCAGCCCGACCTGGACGACTCCACCCTCAACGACGTGCGCTTCCACTGCTGTGACAGGCCCCAGCAGGTAGGGACGCATAGGGGGGGGGGCACGCAACACATCCAGCAGTTAAATCGCTCATTCTTTAAGGTCCATGTGGCCTTTTAGGTTCTCATGAAGAACCAAAAGCTGTTTCCAAGCCTGTAGAACTTTTGGGTTACATTTAAATAATAGATAGATAGTAGGTGGTTCAGTTAAGAAGGATTTAGTCACTGACGGCCTTTTACTTTTGGTTGTTCTTTGCGTTTTTATTCTCATTTGAGGTGAGATTTGTTCTGACTTTGTGGAACATGTGGAGCATATTCAGTGTGTGCGCTACATGGCTGATGATGTGATGGCGTTTTCTTGGTTGACAGTAATCGGCAGGTGAACATCCACCCGGTCTCCACCCACCCTCCAAGCAGACAAACAATAAAAAAAAAGCTCCTTTCACCTGCTTCTGTCTCTTTTATATCTATCTTTAATATCCAGAATGTGTATCAGTTCCTTGGTGGCGTGTTTTTTTTTTTTTACACATCCCGGGTCTCGCCGACCAATGAGCTCACGGCGGCGTGTCAGAGGGATCTCCAGCACGAAGCCCGGCCTCCCCCCAGAACTCCCGTCCCGCAACTGAGGTCATTAAGAAATGACAAGAGAGGGGATGTTAATTCATTTACAGTTTACGGCCTGACCGAGGTTGATAAGACACACACACACGGGGGGGGGGGGATCGTGTTAATTAATCGGCGGGTAGTTAATCTGCTCACGCCGCCGTGGTGGTTCTCAGAAGGTCCCGCGGGTCGAGGCAAAGTGATTCCGGTCTTATTGAACCCACTGCAGAGGGTCCGGTGATGGATGCACTCGAACTGACCTCATGTCCGGAGTTCAAAGTGACGGTTACGGTTCTATCGATCAATTGTTTTAGTTCAGTCTCAGGCCTAGCTCGAGATGACATCACTATGACGTCATCGGCGTTGTTTACAAGTAACCTGACCTTCATCAAGAGATGTTTTTTTTTTTTCATAATTGGAATTCTATTTTTTTCATTTATCCGATATCTATGTTTCTGAACGTCTTTGTGGTACTTTTATTTTTCATTGATTCTTATTGAGGAGGAGTTCACCCGCAGAATGACTTTCAAACTCATGCTGCAGCTGCAAAGGGGAAAATATTTGCATCTGCAGCGTTGGCGTTGTGTGTTTCTGTGGCGGTGGGCAGAAGCTGTGCGCGCTCCCCTCAGGTGTTGTGTGTGTTGTGTGTTTAGCTGCTGCGGATGTGGAGGGAATGTTGTTCAGAGAGCTCTGGGTTTGCTCCGGTGATGTTTGATTCAATAAGAAGGCTGTTTTCTATATATCTTTGTTGTTTAATTCCAAGGCTGCGTATAGTTTCATCAGCTAATTAAAATGGAATTTGTTATGTTTGGACATTTTAGCCGACCGAGTATTTCTTCTATTTTGTACATGAATTAATCTTCATTAAAAGTGGGTTAATTATGTGTAATATTCCAGTAGATTTTACATCCTTGCCTTTACTGTACAGCTGTTCTTCTGCGATTGAATAAGCGCTTCTACTTGATGTGAAGCCTTCTAAAAACACAAAGTGAGGAAATCGTCTGAAAGACGATGCACAAATATGAGTCCAGGTGCCACTAGATGGCAGTGCAGCGTCAAGGGGAACTTCAACCTACATCTCACCTAGGGGGGGGGGGACACATCCAACACAAGCATTTTAGATTAATTTCACGGGTGCAGGGAAATCTGGGTGAACACCTGGAATCAGCGTCGTACTGCTCCACCTCTCAGTGGACCTCAGGGGACCCTCTGACCCCCCCCCCGAACGCTGTTTCGACATCTTGTAACAATTACACGACTAGAAGAAGAAAAAAAAAAACACGCTGCAACGTCTGCAAAGTTTGGCCTCTGGGGGTCTCAACAACGCTGCGGCCCCAAGGGGGGTGGGGGGGGTCACGCGTCTAATGTCCAAAAACCGAAGCGCCTTAGCTCCCCCCAAATCTGCCTCAAGGAGCAATCAGACCTGCTGCAGTGGACAGAGTGGATGTGTGGGTGCCCGTGGTTTTAGTCGAAGGCGAAGCCGGCCTCTTAATGATCATAAGCTCCCCTGGGGGGGGCAGCGCAGCTCATGACTTATAGATCAGGCCGGCTGTGTTGACTCCACAGTAAATATACTTTGTTCACAAAGCACTGAAGGGTTATTATCGGCGGCCTGTGGCCATTGTGTGAGATATTGACTCCAGGGGGACAGTTCTGGGGCGGAATGGCATTGTTTGGATGTAAGGGCACGAGAAATGGTGTTGCTGTGAGGGTGTAATAACTGTAAAGTTGATCTATTCTGGGGTCTCCACAGGCATGAAGGCATTAACCAGATGGAGCCCTTTTTTTTTTTTTTTTTTTTTTTTTTAAAGCCCCAAAAAGCAACCAACACGTTTTCTCAGTCTGCTTCTTTTCTTCCCTGCGTTCTCTGGGCTGAAGTCGCTATTTGTCATGGCGACCGTTTCATCCGACTCCCAGGACCGTCCCTTGTGTGGCACGAGAACACAACACCTCCCCCATCGTCAGAGCCTGCTGATTCTCAGAGGTTTCAGGTGAAGCTTCGGTCCTCACATCCGCTCTCATCTCCTCCAATTCGTTTTATTCCCTCCATAATTTAAGCGGCGTGTGTGGGAATATATACTGTAAAATATTTACACAGCTGAGAGAGTAAAGCGATATTCGAGTTGTCTCATTTGGAAAAATGTCAGAATATACAAATGAACCACTTTTTTATTTAGTTTTTGCTTGCAGCAGGTATCTATATGTATTGATAATGTCTACCAACTGGAAACAAAAGAAACTCTATTCATGATTTAGCGTGAAATAACTATAATTCCTGCAAAGCTTTGTCGCTTTTAATAGCGGCCGCATTTCCTCTGACACAAAAGAAGCAACAACACGTGTACACATTAAATATAAATCATTTTATAATATACAAATTGTACAGATGTCATGAACAATAGGAATGTGGACATACTCATAGATAGCAAAGATAAAGAGTGCTTTTTCCCTCCTTGATAGCGAAACACTGCTTTGCAAGTGACAACAGCACACGATCGAAAATACTCAACATTCAAGATGGCGGCCGAGGCGGAAAAAATAAACATCAGAGAGAAAAAAAAAAAAAAAAATTCCAGAGGCTGGGATCAAGCTAAAGTGACAACGCAGAAGAAGAAGAAAGAAAAGAAATGACGGCATCCTATTGTATCATGTTCTGTTGATTCTACTCTGCCCGTTTCACATCATAGTAGCACACAGGACATGAACCATTGCGTTTTAATTTTTTTCTTTACGATTGCACCAGCGCCACTACTGACAATTATGCTCATAGGAGACAGGAAACTGCATATGATCGTTTTTTTTTTTTTTAATTTTTTTTTTAATGGTTTTCACGCAAACGGGCAGAGAGCTGCAAAAATGTATATTTAAGTCTAACATCAGTCAGAGGTCTCCGCCTTTTTCACTAAACACAGTTCAGGATCATTTAACTGATGAAGTGTGAGATCCGGCCTCGCTTTTCTCTCGCCTCTCTGTGATTTCCTTTCAACCAGGAAAGAAAAAGAAAAATATCTCGATTAACCCACAGTCCCTGAAGTGCACTCGCGTCGGAGGTCAGACGGGGGGGGGGGGGGGGGGGGGGAGGAGGAGGAGGAGTCGAACCCACGCTCACGTCCCGTCGGATCCGCTTCTTTTACTTCTCATTATGATCGAACGGGGATAAACGTCACGGGTTTCAGATTAAAAAACAACAATAAAAATGGAGAAGTAACACTGAAACCAATTCATAGAGCAGATACAGTAGATGACAGTTCGAACGTTTATCTCGACGCGGTGGAAAATGAAGAAATTGATTAAAATCTGTGACGAAATAAGTTGACCGGGATGCTTTGGTTGACGTTTGTCAAAAATATTCACAACGAGCTCGTCAGCTTTCCAAAGGCGTCTTTTTTTTTTTTTACGGTATTGCCTTTCCTCTTCCTAAATTCATCTTTGTCACCTCCTGACACACATGACCCAGTGACAGCAGCTCTGGGAGCTTTAAATATTCCTTGCATACAATAAGTGCTCATTAAAGCCGAACCAGCTGACGGCTAAAAGCAGCCCAGAGAAGTTTCTACCGACCCATCGGACACAACGGCGCGGAGGGATAGCATCATGTGACTCGGTCTCTTCATTCGGTGTTACCAGAGTAACCGGAGGGTTATCTGTCACGTGCTAAATTCAGGCTCCATCCCGGCCCCAAATACGACCCTTGACCTCCGTCTGCCATGAGCGAGCTCGCTCACGGCAATGGACTTTGTCATATTTGGGAGGGGGGGGGGGGGGTTCAAAACCAACAACAGCCCTCGGGAGGTAGCTCGAAGAAATACATTAGCAAGCTTTAGCAACACAGAGGCCGCCATGAAAAGAATGTCTGGACTCAAAAAATGCAACATTCACAATAATGGTAACAATAAAAAGGATAGAACTTCAAAACATCTGAAAAGTCACAACACGTTTCCCTCCGCACTCCAGTAATTAAAAAAAAAAAAAAAAAAAATGTGGACAACAGCTTCAAAAACACCGACACGGACTGAAGCGAATCTGCCCTGTTTGACCGTAACAGACAAGTATAACACTTAAATCACTTTAAGGAACTTTAAAAAAAAGCAGATGGGTGGGCATTTACAGTATTTGTAATAAGGCTAAGCTGGTCACAGTTTTTAATATTCTACTATTCTACACAAAATCACTTGCCATTTTACATTGAAAATCTCAGCGGCGGGTGGATTTCGTTAAGCAGAGCACTTACTCGGCGTAATCGATCACATGACCAAAGAATCGCCCCTTTTCTCAGCAGACAGAGGACATTTAGTCTGTGTGAAGCGGGTCAGCAGGTGGTATCAACCCGAAAGCTAATCTCTGAATAGGTAGGCGTTCTGACATGTAGTATGATGAAACCTTTGAGCATGACATCAGCAGGGGGGGGGGGGGGGGTTGCTCCCAACACCCCAATAAGTGACCTGCATTATAAATGCATTATCCCTGACAGATACCCCGCTGGCAAAACCCATTAGAGAGCTAACGAGAGTGCGCGTCGCCACCTCCCACCCTCCCTTTCACCCCCCCCCCCCCCAACCCCCGTTTTTCTAAAATGGAAAGCCACAAGATGCCACAACGACGCGCATTACGACTCGGTTATTGTCAGAATTGGTGTCGTGGGGGAAGAGGTGCTTAAAGCGCTGGAGGTAAAATAACGATGGGGAATCTCAACGGGGGGGGGGGGGGTGCCGTTACTTTTAAATGAGCCTATTCATTTCTTTTAATAGAATCCCTTATCCTCTGCGGTAGCTCTCGTCCCTTCTCTGTCTATGCCCCCCCCCCCCCCCCCCCCCCGGATTCCTGCCGCCTCAATCTCCCAGGGTTCGTTCGGTCCCGGGAAAAAAACGGCTCGGCTCGGCCTTCGAACCACGCGAGAGCTCGCTAGGTGCATCTGAATAGGAGTTCTGCCCCCCCCCCGAGCCCACCCCCCCCCCCCCCCCCCCCCTCTCCATCCCTCCCCAAACGTTGAGCTGACTTTTCACATCCTTATCTGACTGGGCTCTGAGTATGAAGCCTTGCGTATGCAAGGTGAGCTCAGCGCACGCCACCAAGAGGGCGATTATCGGCTCCCTTTGAAGCTTAGAGCTCGGCGTAAACAATTATCTCTTCACCCTCCTTTTGGATTGCCTGTCGCAACAAACGCCCTTTCCCATCACCTCTACCAGCGCGCGCTCCTCCGACTACACCCCCCCCCCCCCCCCCCCCCCCCTCCCCCGCATCACGACTGACTGATGCACGCGGCGGAAGGGACGGGGGAAAAATGGCCATCACGGTGACTTTTACCCGATAAAAGGCCTGTTCACGCCACAAAGGGGGGGCCCAGTGTAATTTGGAACGCAGGGACAGTTCAAAAGGCGAGTTGGTAAAAAGAAATACACGATAAAAACATTTGGACTTACCGAGGGTCTGATTGCTGCCCTCTCACATTTTGTACGCACGCCTTTTTGTTTGATTATCAATCGCTAACCGTCAGTTAGCAAGCTGCTTATCTGCTGGAACAATACGTTCATTAGACTTTCGAATGGACTCCTCGCAACGATCTTTTTTTTTTTTTTTTTTTTCGACGTAGGAGGCGGGTAAAAAGTGTTAGCGGCGCAACGACCTGAGCTAAGCTACCGTAGCTTCCTCCATCTTAGACCAACAAACCCAACCAGTTCCGCGCAATCCGATGAAAGGAAACACATTCTGCCGCTTTAAATGCGTGTGTGACCAAGACTTTGAGCTGTTTCACATCCAGTCAAAAAGGCGCCCAATCTGATCATGGCGTCATTCTGGATTTTTAACCCCCCCCCCCCCCCCCTGCCCCCCCTTCGCCGCGGTACTCCAGTGTTTCCACATTGAAGATGTGTCTTCGATATATACATTCAGCATGTTGATCTCTGCAGTCACGTGACGCATCTGTTGCAGGGGGAATCGAGATCGAGGGTCAGCGGGTTTGGGGATCGAGGGCCCTTTAATTTGGGATCAGGGTTTGGGGGTTTACCCCAACGACTGAGGGGCAGTTCTCGCGACGGGGGGGGAATTTGAGAGGTAGGGTGAAAAAAAAAAAAAAAAAAAAGCTTGAGTGGGACGACCTGGGGCTACTCTTCCTCCTCTTGGCTTTGGGCGGTCGGTGCGGCCCGCGAAGCCGCCGGCGGCGGGATCTCCTTGGCGATCACCTCCTCGCCCGGTGGCCCTTCTGCACCGCGGTGGCTCACGACCTCTTCTCCCTCCTCCTCCTCCTCCTGGTCCGTCCCCACCCCGTTTTCCATCGCGGCCTCTGCCACGCCCCCCCCGTCTCCGTCCTCTTTGGCCTCGCTGGGCGTCTCCGCGGCCGCCCCCTGGACCTCTTCGGCTCCTGAAGGATCGCCGCTCCCCTTTGTTCCCGCTTCTTCCGCCGCGCCGCTTCCTGCTCCTTTGTCCTCCGTCTCTGCTCCCCCGTCTTTCTTTTCGATGCTTATTTCGATCGTTCCATCTTCCTCAGACCCCGGCCGCCTTCCTCTGGATGTCTCTCGGTCGGCGGCGTTGGGCGTCTCGTCCTTGCTTTTCTCTTCCTCTCGCTCAGCCTTCTCTCTGCGGTCAGTCGCCTTGGGATCCTCTGCTTCACTGTCGGCTTTGGCTTTCTTCTTCTTCTTCTTCTTGTTCTTTGCCGTGTCTTTGACGCAGTTCTTGTTGGACTTGCCGCGGGGCTTGAAGATCAATTTCTGAAACATTTAAAGTTTTACACAAGTCAGAGGAAAGCCGCCGTAACTACGCTTTTGGTGCACAAAGCAGCGCGCACACACTTAATTAAGAATGAATCACAGAGACTCTAATTCTGCACTGGGATAACGGTGTAACTCCAATGAGGCTCATTGACGCCGAGAAGGAAATTGAGGCCACTTTGAGGGGGACGGATAGGTGGCCTCCAGGTCTGCAGTCTGACCAGACAAAGAGCCAAAAGTTTTAATGCAATACGTTGTCAATTTCAACACGCTGCAGGGATACAGAGAACCGAGATGAACTGCAAACAAATCTTAATTAAAGAGCCATCGCTCCTCCCAAACAGGACGAGTGGCCCGTCGACGAGGCCTCAAGGGGGGGTCACCTCGCTCTTCGCTGTTGGGGGTTCGGCTTCTCGGAAACAGAAACGCGAGGTCACAAGGTTTGGCCTGGGTGAGCGTGGAGCCGCGAACGTGAGGAGGCTTACCTTGGATTCCCTCTTCTTCCGGCCCAAGACGGGCCTCTGCAGGAAAACAATCTGTTTGGTCGACAGACTTCCGTCACTAAAAGAGGGAAAAAAAAAGAGGAAACAGCTGTTGATTGAAAGCTAATTTCTTTTAGAAAAGAGGTAAAGGCTTGTGGCCCCCGACCTCTGCGCCATCTGCCGTCATCGGCCGTCGCCATTTCTCCTCCCCTCGTGTCTCGGTCTCACGGGGGGGGGGGAAACCGACATTTTAGGGCAAGCGCGTTATTAAAGTCGGCCTTCGGCGTCTCCGGTGGGGGATGGGGATGGGGGGGGGGGGGGGGGGGGGGGGCACACGTCGCTCCTCTTGTCCGATGATCCTCTGGCCGTGAAACGAGTCACATTCCACGCGTCTCAAGAAGGATCCTCTGAACACGAGACAGATTCAATCGGGGCAGGAACACGCAGATTCCTTTCAGAGTGGGCTCGTCACCTCCCTCCCTCCCTCCCTCCCCCTCTCCCTCCCTCCCTCCCTCCCTCCCTGCTTTCTTTTACCACTCTGTATTTATCTCTCGTTTTTTGACAGTTTTATTGTTTGTTTTTTGGCATCATTCCTTTCACCTCACGCCGTTATTGGACACGGGCTTAAGAAGCAGATATGTCTGTCCCGCGCCGCTATCTGACTGCAAGTTCAATAGCGCGGAGGTTGGGTGCCGTCTACAGTTAAGCTGCCAGCTCAAAGCTCGCACGAGAGGAGAGATGGCAAGTTTACGATCGCTGCAGAACCCTAAAAGCGCCCCACAAATCACCCCTTCCCAACACGAAATGGACTCGAGGCTCCTCCAGCAGAGGGCTTGCTATCTAAAACCACCAGGAAGCCCACCACAACTGCTTTCCCCCCCCCCCCCCCCCATAACCTTCTTCTTCTTATCCCTTAAGCTATTTTCTAGGCTGTCGAGAATGCTGGACGGCTTCCTGGCGAATCAAAGGCCGAGGACTGACCCGGCAGTTCCCGGCAAAAGCCCCAAAAGGTCCATTAAAGCCAGAGAGGAATGGATGGCTCCGAAAATTACAGGCCTTTAGCGAAACCGTCCTTCGGCTGTCAGTCGTTGGCCATTAGGACTTGAAGCCATATAGAACTGCAATGACCTGCGTCCATTTCTGGGTGAATGTACCCGATGGCCCGGCTTCCTCTTTAGGGGAAAAAAAAAAAAAAAACGTCTACTGACCGCCTCTGCTGACAAATAACATGGTGCACCGGAAAAAAAAATATACACACAGATTTCCATTTAAAAATATCTATGATGATCACCATTAAGTCTCCAGCATATTTAAATACCTGCTGTAATGAACTCATTTGTCTGCACCTATCGCTCCCTCGTTGTTTGTTCTCTTGTTCCACAGTTAATGTCGAGAAATTCCCATTCACTGTAGTTAATGGCTCCATAACGTAATTACCATCTACATTATTGAATGCGGGCCAACAAGAACGCGTGCTCCGAGACAGCTACACGGATTAATTGTTGTGTGGAGAAGCCGCTGAGCACCAGTAGCATTAATTTCAGACGCGGCTGAGATCGCTTGACACTTATCCGACCCCCCCCCCCCCCCCCCCCTCCAGATGAAGTGCAGTCTGGAAACCCTCAGACTGCACAGAGCGTGCCTTTGCAAATTTGCCGTTTTATATAAAAAATGGAATCAACAGCGCAAAAAACAAGTGTAATGAGGATTGCTAATCTGAAATAGATCATCAACCACTGTGTCGTCGCGCCAAAATGTTTTCAAGGCAGCGAGAGGAACGAGCTCCTTCTTGTACTTGTATCTAGGCCGGCTCTGATTAATTAGCCATGTTGTGCTGTTGTGCTGTGGCATTTTGATAGAGAGGAGAGGAGGGAGAGGGGGGGGGGGGGGCAAAAACGGATGAAAATAGAGGGGTATTAATCAGCTCTGCTGTGAAAGAGCAGCTAACATGACGAGCGCGAGTTGAGGGCAGAGCGAGCCATCGGGCCTGCGTAACGACGGAGTCAAAGAATAGTTTTGCACTTTTTTTAAAGCCCATCTTGAAAAAAAAAGGATGCTTTCGCGCCTGAATCCTCATTCAAATTATTAGTTTCTGTGGTCGTTCCTCTTCCCCAGCCATCTTTCTCGGGTCTCAGGTGGAGGATCCTTCAAAATTAAATCAATTTCTTTCCTTTTCCCGGCGTTGTTTTCCTCTCTGCAGGAGGAGGGGGGGGGAGTGTCCGAGGGGGCGCCGAACCAGCTGAGCTTTAGCGGCCATTTTCTTACGCATCAAGGACTGCGCGTGTTGTCTTCAATCGCTTGTGCACTGAAATTGCGTTTTTGCTGTACTTTGTGTCCATTACGAAAAATCGGGAGCCATTACAGTGACGCATTTTCTTAAACATCACCGGCGGGAAGCGGTTCCTGACGACCGGGACCGGGGGGGGGGGACTCACAGTCCGCTTTCACTGAACAACATCGTCAGCATCATCTCGTGTCTGGGATCTAAAAAAAAAAAAAAAAAAGGCCCAGGAGGCGGCGGCCCATGAGCGGATGTGCTCTCGAACAGGAGCTCTGAGCGATGGAGTCAGCAGCGAGACGCTCCACCGACATTCTGCTTCTCGGCAATGAAGCAACAGCGCGAATTGGGAGAGGATTTAGGTCGTTTCCTTCTAAAGCCGTCTCATTTCTTAGAACAACAGCTACAACAGAGAAGGTGTGCGTGCGACAGCTTTTTTTTCTTTTTTTTTTTTTTTCACACGGTGGCGCCCCTGATGCAAATTCATGATTGTCGCACGATACACTTTCCCTCAGCTTCAACGTTTCTTAAGAAGAAACTTGCAGACAAAACAAAATATGGCACCAGTGACATTGTCCATTTTTATTCAAAGAACCCCCCCCCCCCTAGAATTCAAAGTTGTGAATTCACACTATGGCAGTAGTGCCTATAACACTAGCCATCACTGATAAAAAGTTACTGCGTTGAACTCTTCAGAAATCTCCAAAATGTCTGTTTTTCAAAAAAAAAAAAAAGTCTTGCTTCAACCTCAACCTTGATGTACTTTTGGAAATAATGGGCTTTTTTGAATGATTTAGAGGCATTTCTATGACATAATAAAGTAAATTCACTACTTCAGTAAAAAACCTTGAGGTAGTTTTATTCAGATGTCTCACTGCATTCTATTTGTTTTCCATTCAAGCACTTTTTTTTTTTTTTTTTTATTCTCCAAGTTTTTTAATTTATTCATTATTTTATAATCCCATGTACGTGTTCCTCTTTTAATTGTTCCTCATAAAGTAATCTTCTACATTATAAAATGCAAAGCAGATGTGCACATAAGCGTTCACCCCAGACAATACATAATCAGCGGGGGGGGGGGGGGGGGGCAGCCTGATTGGCCTTAAAAACACGATGAGTCAGCACTTGTTCCGAGTAGCGTTAGTAAAGTGACACAGAGGCTCGTGGTGGCTGCTGGTTTTTCAGTCCTCGGGGGTCGGACGAGGGTCGTTACCTGTTGGTCTTGATCACGGGAGTCGGCAGCACACAGGTGAGCCTCCATCCGTACGTGGCCAGCGACTGCAGCAGGGGGACGTAATCGGCCTTCACCTGCAGACCCTGCGGAGAGAGAAAAAAACGACGCGCGGTCAGCAACAAGCCGCCTCGGAGCCCCTCGAAGACGCGCGCGTTGGCCTCCAACCGCGTCTTCCTCTCTCGCTTAACAGCGTGTGCAGCCCTTTCAGCTTGTTTTCCCGGAGCAATGCACACAGCAAAGGAGGACAACAACAACAACAAAAACCCAGAACTGCTTGCACAAACTCCCATGGTTGCCGTGAGTCAACATGGCAACCATCTCTATTCATGACGAGCGTTTGTCAGCACAGGGAGTCCTCGAGCAAATAGACTGCTCGAGCTGCTTACTTTGTGGTAAACATCCAAACTCCTGTTTGCGCTATTAGAATAATCAACAGAAATGAGCCGCCGTCTCGATGGCGGATTTAAGCCAAGAACGAACAAAACACAAACATCTCTATGATTGTTTAGACTTAAGAGAGAATGAGCTTGTTAGTGATTCAACCTGAAATGCACACAGATTACTACGTGTTGCCTGCTTTCAGAACACACACACACGCACACACACACACACACATGCACACACACGCACAGAGCCTGGCCGGAGAGGAAGCGCTGCGTGTGGTTTGCAACCTGCCCCGAAAATGCAAAACCGCAGCGCGTGTCGGTTGAGATTGAACGAAACCGACAACAAACTTGTACGCATTTGCACGCACACACGTGCACACACACACACACACACACACACGCACACACACAGAGAACTGGATGGATGGATCCATATTCTCTAAATGGGTGCCTAAAGTTATGGACTGTTCAAAATTCAAATAAATAATTTAAACATGCTCAGTATTCGGGCCGTTTCCCTTTTTATCCCGACATATGGATCGTAGAGACCTCTCCGGATGTGCAGCCTGGGCACCGACACGGGTCAGCAAGTCCCGGCCCATTCATAGTACCACAGCACAGCACTCGAGAACGCATCACACCTCCAGCTGCTACGTCAGCCTTCCCACTGTGAAAATCCTTCTTTCAAAATGATCATCAGCATCGGAACCACAAGGAGGCTACAGTGGGAAAACTCTTCCTTTTTGGCACCACGCGTAATAATAATAATGATGATGATGATAATAAGATAAAATGAATGCGGTGACACATTAAGAACTTCGAGGGGTTGAAACACAAAAGCAAAGAGACACCGGCGATGCCTTTAATTTCCTCTCCTCGCTCTCTTTTTGTTAGAAAAGCTTTTAACGTGTCCGACCGGGTTGCTGCCTGTCAATCGGGTCGGCTTCTCTGGCCTCACCAATTATTTACGTAACGTCTTAACAGACTCCTCCGTGCTCCGCCGAACCCACGGCACAACGTTCAACGCATTTTACTGTGTTTTAGTGAAAGAGTACGTCCCTCCATCCGGATATATCTGTCACCCCCCCCCCCCCCCCCCCACGGAGCCGTTGCTACAGCTAATTTAAATTGAGTCCAAGTTAAACACGTTTGTTTGACTCTCAGCGTCCCAGCCGACGGCCTTTGGACGCGCACCTAAAGCGCCCTGCGTCCAACCTGCGTCCAACCTGCATCCAACCTTCCCCCTGATGTCGTGCAGATGCATCATCCAGGGTTTTCGGGAACTTGGACGTAAGACAAAGGTTTGTTTTCCAGCCCAGAGGCAAAAGGGAGGGGGAGGGAGGGGATCTGCAGGTCAACTGGAGGCCAAACTAATAACACCAGTGTGTTGTGTTGTCTTTTCTTTCAAACGCCGTCCCACCGACTCGGGGCAGACGTAACATGACCACGAGCCCCGAGTGTAGCTGTGGCTCCCAGTGATGAAGAGCGCAGGTTCACGCTTCCCGATTGGCCCGAAGAACATTTGGACATTTCAAACATCCCTCATCAGGTGACCTTTCGGGTTTGTCCCATACTACGGTTTCCCTTCTTTGTGCTTGAAATGGCATCTAAATGACAACTAAATGAACGACTCCACAGTTGGTCCAAACTGTCAACTTTCTGTGAGGGATTAGTCCACCGTCGAGTCAAGACCAAACTATGCAGCACGATAGTGAGTCAGTGCCCCCCCCCCCCCCCTCCCCTCCCCTTCTGCTCTCAGGGGAAGCTTTTATTGTGTACTTTTGCAGGGGGGGAAGGAAAATATTAGTATCCGATGTTTGAAACTGATGTCTGAAATCTGTGTTCTGAGACATGCTTTAAAGCAACGGCCTTAATTATTGCATTTAATAAAGAGAGAGAGAGGGGGGGGGGTTATTATTCTTATTCTTATTGAAGCTTAAGCAGTGTTCTACTTCTGTAACGGGTGGAACCACTGGATGCACAGACAGGTTAGGGTACCAACCTCCACGTTTAGATTCAACTTAAGGCCCCATACAGTTATTTAAATGAGAATGTGTCTTTCGTGCACTCAAGATTAGGCTTTTGCACAGTATGAGATGATCAAATTTTAAATGTAGATTTTATCTTAAAATCAACATGCGTCTTTTAATGTAGTGTCATATTTGCCTCCGAAGTGCATTGCAGTAGAACTTCAGTTACTTGTCACCACTTCTCTTCTTTCAAGTTGTTCCTTATTACATCTCATAATACATGACCACACTTCCTGTGAACCAAAGCCGCCTCCTGCTGCAGACTACGACGATGGAGACTCTCCAAGTAGAGAATAAACTCCAAAGTCCAAAGCCCAGTACCCTCCGACTCACTCAATTAAAATGTAATAAGACTCATCTGCAGCCTGTGTTCTTTGCTTTGAACCTGGAGAAAGACACTTTTTTTAACCTGACTTTAAACAAATCGGACTCACAAAGCACACACACACACACACGCGCTGTGTTTGTGTGTGTGTGTAAATATCTGTGTCTTCGCGTTGTGCCTCAAGTATTATTTCTTCAAAAGCATCCTCCCAGTCACGCCGATTGTGTGAGGTGGGGCTCTAATCCCATTTCTTCCGTTTCCTGAGAGTGTGTGAAGCGCCGCTCGTTAAGCCGCCGATGCAAGTGAATTCTGGGAACGAGTGACAACAATGTCGGCGCCCGTTAAGCTCCTCTCGCTTGCTTTGACTTTGCACCGCCGTCTATTCTATTCGACATCCACCCATATTAACTTTAAGGGTGTCTTTTTGAAGGGGTAGAAACACACACACAGAGTCACTTTAAACTCTCTTTGCAGTTTTTTTTTTGGGGGGGTGGGGGGGTTGTCTTTTGGGTTCCGAAGTTGTTGAGATCAAGGACGAGGAAGCCCGCCAACGCCGTCGCACTGCAGCGCTTGAACCGACAGCGCGGCACGCAGCGCTTCTCGTCAAGTCGACCTTTTGATCCCCTTTGCATCCCAACTTTGTTAGAAAAACCGCTATTTCAGCTGCACCAAAGCTATGAAACGACTGCAATTCTTTAATCTTCTAGCGACACCAATAATACCCGTAAACCACTGAGCAATCTGTCTAGCGATCTGCTACCTGTTGCATGCATAAAGCGCCACTTTTTTTTTTACGATGAACATAGTTCATTTAGTAGAACCGAGCCGCATCTCTGCTGCCCCTAATTAGTGTAATAAACACCGATGAACCAGTTTTATTCCCCTGGAAAGGAGCATTGGGGTTTGGGATTAAAAATGACCAAGAAGACAGACCCTCCGATACCCCTCCCCTCCCCTGAGATTTGTGTCGCCCCCCCCCCCCCCCCCCCCCCCCCTGAAAGTGGAGGAGAATTAACTCGTGTCTGTTTGTGCTGCAGAGATTGAGTGCGTTGATGATTCCGAGATGTTGCTTTGCGAGGCCCTTTCGCAGAATAGCTGGTGGTGTCGTACATGCAAACATTGATTTTTTTAACTTCCCTCTTGGGGGAACCTCACCGGGGCTGCGTGTCAGAATGAGAATTTACTAGTTGCAGGGAGCACTACACAACCCGTACAAAACTTGAGTTATTTTATTGTAGGCGACATTTTGTTATTTAGAAAATGTGCATTGAGCAAAAACATGAGCCTGAAGAGGATCTCTGGAGAGACGAAGCATCACTGGAAATAAAAGGGTGAGAACCTACAGAGAGGCGACTGTCCCAGAAGGTTTGATTAATTTATACGATGTTACGGGGTAAAATGTTCCAACCGGAGATGAGATGTGCTTTTAAGATTAGATGCAAATATGCTACGTCTCATGAATATTTCCCTTAGGTGACGCCGTAAAGTATATTTCTAAACTTTTACTACGATCCTCTGGGTTTTAAAATACTGCTCGTAGAGTTGAAGGGGGGGGGGGGGGGGGGGGCGAAGGCGCCTTGAACGCCTGCACCAGGGAGCTATTGAAGGACGGAACGGGACACCAGCCGACCCCTGGTGGACGTCAGTCGAGGAAAGAAACAAAAAAAAAGACCCGACGCGTGTTTTCGTCGAACTGCTCGAGGTCCGAAGGAGGCCTCGGCCCAGGTGCTTCCCGTGAAAACGCTGCGTCTCCAGGTGTGTTCAGGACGCCTGTCACAAATCCGTGTCTTTGCGTGCACGACGGCGCTGTGAGAAAATGTCTTACTGAGGACGTCTGTCCCCTTTTCCATGTATGCATTCTGTTGTTTTTAGTGCTGTTTTTTTGAAGTTCGTCAAAATCGTTTTCGGTTTTTTTCTTCCTCAGTTCCTCTCTGATTTGATCCTTTGTCTGCGGGTTTTTGTATTTCACACGTTTCCTCGTCTTTTCATCCTCGCACTCGACAAAAACGTGATTTTGACGCCTTGTTCCAGCACAACGGATTCAAACTGAATCAAACTGTAATGAACAACGGTTTCACATGAGGTGTCCGTACTCCTGATTACTACCTGCAGGATGAAGGCTTTTTTCTAATGGTGTATGTGTTTTAGTGTCATTGTCGGGACTACTGTTATACTCATTGTGACTAATTGTAAGTCTCTGGGCAGTAAAGCTTCAAGATATATGACATATTTACTTTATACTCTTTTTTTTTTTTTTTTTTTCCTCATTCAAATTCTCTGAAGAGTTGTTCTTTTTACAAATGGGAAAACTAGAACCAACTTTCTTTGTTTTTTTCCGTCAGAGTCCTTGAGACGACAATGTGAATGATTGCTTTCCTAGAGGGAGTCGGCTTCCTCTTCTTCCCCGAGACACATTTCAGACTTCTGGATAAATAAAACTGTTAAGCTCTTAAGTGTGAGGGGGGCGGAGTGGGGGGGGGGGGGAGACGAGATGACATATATAAAGAAGAGAGGGTGGGGGGGGGGGGGGGGGGGAAATAAACAAAACCTCCGCAATCAATATTCCGCCTTATTTTTCATCGTAATCATCCCCGGCACTGAAACAATAATGAGCCCGTGAGGATACTTTGCATATCAACATCAGGCGGTGATCACAGTGAATGGGGGCTGATCGCCCCCCCCCCCCCCCCCCCCCTTTGTGAAGGAGTGTGCTGTCAATCTGTGGTGGCGTGCCGCCGATTGCTCGGGTGAGGCGTCTTTGATAAAGCCCCGGTGGGAGGCGCTGATTGGATCTCCTGGAGCACACTGGCTGATGGTTGGGGTTTCTGAGGAAGCTTTGAGATCCATCAGGCCGTAAACTGTGTTGCCATTCGTCTCAGAGGAGGAGAGGCCTTTTCCTCTTCTTCCTCTTCTTCTTCTTCTTCTTCTTTTTATTGGCACACGAGGCCATCAGCGCCGGGCCGGACGATCCCGGGGCCTCGTTGTTACGGGACAAAAGTCTCCTTTTCACACTTGGACAGCCACGGGGGCCACGGGAAAAAAAAGGCGAAGGAAAAAAAATAGTCTAAATTCAATTACGGCGATAGCATCGGCAAACACGTGGAACCACACACACACACACACACACACACGAGCGGTTGAATGGCGGTGAAATGTCTGCAAACCCTTCAACTCTCGACAGAAATCCATTTCCAACTGGGAACTTGTGCTGATGCGAGACGGTTATCTTCCGGGCCGATAAGAGCTTGTTTGCTCCTGATAAGACAAGCGACCACTACACATGTCCCATAAATTGAGATTTTACAGATTTGCCTTTCGGAGTTGTTACATTGGGGGGGGGGGGGGGGGACTGGAAGGGCGCGATAACTTAGTGACAACTGATTACGATACGCGGGGGCGGGGTCCAGATGCTACAAGGGGGATTTGCGCTCTAAACGGGCCTCAAATAAACGGTGGAATAAGACGGCACCCACGTGAATACTTTACACGTGAAATGCTCCTCGCCGAGTACGTAGAGCGCCATGGCGTGAGCTGCAACGTGAGAAGGCTTTTTGGGGAAAAATATAATATATAACCTGCTAACCTCCGGTCATTCACCACTGACTTCCCCCCTCCCCTCCCATCCTGCATTAAACATTTGAAGTAAATCGTGTGGTGTATCATCGGCCAACAGGTCGTTTCGAGTGTGTAAATCCTTGCACAATAATCACAAGTAGCCTTAAAATCTTTCATTTCGTCCGACCCGAAATTGAGAAGGATAAAAAAAAAAAAAAACGCGGCGAGTCCGTCCAACTCACGTTAATGACGGTCCACTGCTCCACTACGATGGCGTCGTACGCCGGGGTCGCCGCGTTGGGCTCAACCTCGCACGCCTCCTGGAAGATGAAGACGCTTTCGACTGACTTGGGCAGCAAATCTGCAGAGAAGAAGAAGAAGGAGAAGAAGAAGAAGAAAATGAATTGAGGCGTGAAGAGAGCATTTCCTGGATGGAGCGTGTGTCCGTCTCGTCTCCGCGGGGGCCCGGAGGACATGGAGAGCTATCACCGGGCCACATTCACACAGAACACCCTTTACTGCACAGCCTAAGGGGGGGGGGGGTGAGCCCATTTGTACGAGAACGTGGACTCATACAATATGCAAAAAAAGAGAGGAGCAGGTATTTCCCCTTCTGGGATGTTTTAAAAAGGCAGAGCAGGCTTTCAGGGACCCGAAGCCTTGCTGGGTTTTTTTTTTGGGGCTCGACAGCTTAAACAAAGACTAATTGCAGCGAATGAATCAAGGTGAATGCGGCAGCTGATTCGGAGGATCAGATCAAAGGAGAAAAAAAAAGAAAGAAGAAGAAGGCCGGACCGGTTTTAGCGATGGCAAAATGTATCCACTGATTGAATGAAGTCAGCCCGTGGGGCATTAGAGCACAAATCCTTTCGCTGAGCCTGAATAATTCACCTTCAGAAAGACTTGAATTAAGCGAGCCGCATAAAGACATCGGCGCCTTCGGGCCACCAGCGAGATTGTGACCGAATAGATTTTCCTGAGCTTCTCTCTCCGGTTGGAAGCTAACAATCACAGGATTGGCACCCCGAGACGGGGAGGGGCGGGGGGGGGGGCGCTGCCCGAGAGCCGGGGCCCCTCCCCGCCTAACGTGCAGGGACACACACACACACACGCGGACACAATACCATGGTCCAGTGTCCCCGGGTTGGCCTGAGTGCTTTCTCATTACTCCCACACCATTTACACATTAATGCAGTTTGCAGGGGCCCGGGCACCAACACCAGACACTCCACATTTCATTACCGGGCCCTAATGGCAGGGGCGGGGGGGGGTGGGGGGGGGTGGTTGAGAGGCTGCTGCAGGACAGGGAGGAAGGAGAAGGAGGGACCACGACCAGACCGAAGGGATGGGGACGGAGGGATGACAGGCTCTTTTATTACCCCACCCCCCCCCCCCCCCACCCACCCCGCCCCCTCCCTCCTCCCTGTAAATCTATTTAGGACCCGCGCACGCTCAATTGAAGACATCGCTCAGACGTCCACTTTCTCAGATAGAGACGCTGTGGCCGTTCAGCTTGTCCCGCGACGAGGGAGACTTGGGTCTCTCTATGCGGATGGAGGCATGTGCAGAGGAGGAGGAGGAGGAGGAGGGGGGGGGGGAACGAGGAGGAGTGGATATGAGAAGGAGTCAGTCAGTCAGTCAGCCAGCTGGGGGGCGCAGAGTCCGTCTGGGGAACGCTGCGCGCGAACAAACACCATCTCGCTCCGATTGACTGAGAGCCGAGCCGAGCGCCCGCGGGGGGGCCAACTGAGGATGGGTTGTTTACACTTGCAAAAGATTTTTTTTTTTAAAAATACAAAAAACCAGCGCGTGTGCGTCCTCTCACACGCACTCGAGGGGCGGGGGGGGGGGGGGGGTGCAAACGCTGTCGCGTTAGAGAGCGGCGGCGCTGGGACCGAGGGACACACAGCAGCCCGAAAGCAGCGCCCAAAGGGACGGGGGGTGGGGGGGGTGGGGGAGGCGGGACTTATTGGTTCCTCATATTGGTGAACACACGCAGCAGAGCAGAGTTCACAGGAAGTCGCTCCCCAACAACTGTTTTCACAATCTGTCCGTTTTCTCAAAGAATTACTTTCTATGCCGTGTTCAAATGTTTATCTACTGCCGAGGGGGGGGGTGGGGGGGGGGAATTCTCTCCCGTGTCCTTGAATGCCCACAAAAAGCCAGGTGGCCCCCGAGGCCGGCGCTAAGGCGTGTGACATGTGCTCCAGTTCAAGTGCAGCTGCCCAAGGTCACGTCTGACATGACGTGATTTAAACACGCGTGTGCCAGGCGCCGCCTCGGAGGGCTGCAGACACGCTGCTGACGGCTTATCTATATTTCAAACAGAAAAAGGGACCATGGTGCCCTGTGTATGTGTGGGGGGGGGGGGGGGGGGAGGGGGGTTGGATGGGGCTCCATCCTGCGGAGCCAAAGGTTTAGCAGCTGGCAGACTGGCACCTGTGTGTCACCAGGCAGACTTGGCTGGGAAAGAGAGAGAGAGAGAGAGCAGAGAGCCACTCAGGGGGCGACAACAACAAAAGCCGTATGTGTAACACAGGCGTTTACTTTCCCTGCGTGTGTGTGTGTGTGTGTGCGTGTGTGTGCTTTTCCAGCGGCCTGACGTCTAAACCGCATCGTGTAAGGTGACAAAGTTCCGACCAGAACGACGTTTAGGCGTAAAGTGACTTCTTCCGTGATAGACGTTTTTTTTTAATTATTTTAACCACACCAGAATCTCGTTTTCTCCACCTAACCGATTTGCTTCCTGTGCTGTGCGTGAGAAAAAAAGGGCCCGCGCGTCTAAACGGGCGCCTGAAATGACTGAAACCCGCTCCGTGACGTCATGCTTCGGATCACAGGCCCACCGGCCGTGTGTGCGTGCGTGCGTGTGTGTGTGTGTGTGTTGTTGTTGTTGGTGTGTTGCTGATACGCACTGATTCCTGCGGTTCGTTTGGCTTTTTTCGCTCCAGCTTTAACCCCCCCCCGGGTGCACCGTGCGCCCAAAACACACCGACCGACCGACCGGCTGGGTCCGAGTTCTAGTTCATGAGCACAGAGCAGCTGAGGACACACACACACACACACACACACACTTCCCGTGCACGTGCACACACAGATGCACAAACAATGCAGTTCGAATTCCACCTCCGGGTCAACTTTTGCGTCAGAGTCAAGTTTTGCATTTACCGTTATCTGAATTTATTTTGTATTTATATTCTCCGTTTGGCTCTTGCTCCCGGCGGGTCTCTCTCGTGGTATTTGCGGATGCATGGGGGGGAGGGGGGAGGGGGGAGGGGGGGGGCTCGCTGCCCACGTGTGTTTGCAGGCAGTGCCCCAGTTTGTGTGCATCTTTAATACGTGTCTTATGACATTTGCGGATCCAATATTGCTGTAATATCCCAGCCCCCGAGGATCGCGGGGGGGGGCCGAGGTCTCCACTCACTGCGCACGATCCTGTCACAGCAGACAGGACTCGCACCCTCTGAGCGATCCACACACACACACACACACACACACACACACACACGTGAAACAAAGCCACCAAAATGCTTTCTTATCCAGCCTCACCATGGAAACGCATCTTTAGAAGGAGCAGGGGGGGGGGGGCGGCGCATTTATTTTTTTGATTTTTTTTATTTTTTTTTTGGTAAAGAATCAGAGACCGACTGCAGGAACATGTGCAGCGAATCACATGCTGGAACCAAAAAGGCAGGTCATCTGTGAGCTCGGGGTCAACGACGACAACAACAACAAACTCTCTTGTGTTTTCAGAGGAGCATCATTTGTCTTTGTAAAAAGTTACTGTGGGGAACTTTTAACTGGTAATGAGCGGTGTGAGTTCAACACAGAAGCCTCTAAGCGACCCACATGAGTAACACGGCGCCCAGCAGCCAGGGCCACTCCCAGGCCTGAAAAACTACTCTAGGATTGGAAGGTTTCCCAAATAAAACCTCTGAATTAAGCTACTTTTGCCTCCAACTCAGCGACAGAAAAAGTAAAAGCGTGGGATTTATATATCTATAATTTATATATCTATATAGAAGCAGCAAACAAAGTCACACTTTGTATCACTGCTGATATTTAGAAATATTTGATATTGTCAATTCAGTCACTTTGTCCTTTCTCCCCCCCCACACCCTCCATGATTAAAGTATGCAGCTCATTGCGTGCTTTCAAGTTGACTATAAATCATGTTACTCTTTAAAATTTAGGCATCAGAAGCACAGAGCTGCGTGGGTCATTTATTTCAATCAGTTAATGAGTAATGGCCTTTGCGTTACAGTAATGTATTCGTGTTAATTTATGGTCTACTTTTAATGGTTTACGTTGACATCCAGTAAAACAGTGTCTGCAATGAAAGATATACGTGTTATATTTTGGTGGAGGGGTCGAATGAGAAATCTGCTGCACTTCTAAAAAAAAATGGTCAAATTTGACTCGGCAGTTGAGGCTCTGGTTTAGCATTCTCAGCCATCCTAGCGTAGCACGTTAGCATGTTCCAACCGGGGCTCAGCTGCAGCTCTCGGGAATGTCGCGATTTTTGCAGATTAATATGCCCTCTTCATCTGATACTGGGACAAGATCAAAGGGGGGGGGGGGGGAATACCGCGGAAATGACAATTCCTCTCGAGTTTTAAAGAATGTCATGGCTATCCATGCAGCGGATGTGGAGAAATCAGAAGAAAAAAAACACTGCAAAATGTCAACCTCGGGGGTTGTGTGTGCGAGGATGAACAAAGTGATTAAGAGTCACCAGTAATATCTGCACCAGACTTAATGAAAACCACCGCCATCCACGGTATAAATCAGTCCAGCTCTGCACACACCAATAGTGTAAAATCAATATTAGTCCAACAGGATAAGAGCGGGAAAAAAAGGCCCCGGGAAGGTCGGCCTTTGAAAAAAAAAAAACACACAATTGCCCTCATTAGGCTGCGTGTGTGCCGGTCCGTGTCCTCGCCAACACGCGCGTCCTTGAAGGATTTTTTTTGGGGGGGGGGGGGGTCGAGGCGGTCTTGCACGTCCGGTTGTGGAGGACGGCGTTGGGGGGGGGGGGACCGACCCCTGCACCCGGAGCCCAAAGCAGCGGCGCGGCTGTTTCGTGTAATTAAGCCGCTACACAACAAGCGGGGAGGCGCTTTGATGTCGCGCCGCGCAGCTGCTCTCGGGGGGGTGGGGGGGGGGGGGCACCAGGAAACCCCTCACCTCGGCGAAGGGAAAAATGTGCTTTCGAAATCCTGCTCGGGTAGTTTCACTGTTCAAGAGATGCGTGTCTTATCGTGGCAACATGCAAAAATATCTTAGAGGTCCCTAATAAGCAGAAAAAGAAGGGGAAAAAAATGGAATCATAATAACACACTTCATTACTCCATTCGCGGGACATGAAATATGCATGGAGGCGCTCGTTTGTTATCAGGTTAATTATCTATGTTTCAGAGTTGCTGAGGCGTTCACTTTTCCAGATTAATGAATTATGGCTCTTATTTACTCCGGCTGGCTGATTTCTCCAGTGACGCCGCCGAGCCCGCCGGGCGCCTGGTGGAAGAGGAAAACCCAAACAGGAAATAGTTTGAAAAAGAGGATGCTGGCGAGTGCCATCTTGCACTGGCGAATACGGACCCCCGTCCCCCCTGTTGCTCGTTAGAAACCCCTCTGAGAGGGAGAGAGCAAAGAACGCGTCGCAGAACCGAGAAAGACTTTCTGAAGTTACACACGTGTGTATTGTAGTGTTTATTTACCATGTGGATGATTAAGATATGAAAGATTGTATTTTTATGGATTAAAAAAAGATCTCATGATTAGTGGTTTTTAATGATGTATTATAAGCTGCTTAGAAGGTCATTATTCCAATACCTATCCAACAACCGGACTTGTTCATGTTTCTCACCAACACTACATTTTACGTCATAATTTACAAATTTGAAAAACACTCAAAATGTCCTCTGAGCCTGAAGGCGTCATCGCGAAAACTGATGGAATCATTTGTTCTTACGTCATCTTAAATTAAAAGAGGATCAGAATTATGTGAATAAAAAAGCCTGCGTGCCGACGTCCTGATCACATATCAGACTGAATATGAGCCCATAACCATCTCTCTGATCGGCTGTGGGACTCGCACCTCTCGTTTTTTTTTAGTTTTTTTTTTTGAGGTGTGACCCTGAAGGCGTCGCGCGCGAGGAGACGAACGTAAATGCAAACGTTCCCCACGGGACATTTCATCTGAAGCGTTTCTCACCGCTGCCGTTGCCCAGGTGGAAGTACCCGTCGACCAGCGAGGCGCCGCTGTTGAAGTGCTGGGTCATGTGATCCAGCCAGTTCGCCTCCACTCCTTTGACCCCCTCGTCGCAGTTCTGGACCCGCAGCGGCACCTTGACGGTGTAGTACTTCATCTGCCCCTCTCGCAGCGGCGGGTGGTGGTTGTACAACGCCAGCAGCTCCGCGCCTGCGGAGACAAACAAGACGCCTTGAGCTCCTCGTGGGTCGTGACCCCAAGACAGGTGTGTTCTACCGTCGGCGCGATCATTAAAACCGCTGCCGCTCGCTGGCCACAATCCAAAGTGCAATTTTTTTTGGCACCGACCCCCCCGAAGAGGCCGATATAAGGAAATGACCCCGATGAGCGGGTTGGCTTCGGGTTTGAAATGTACAACTAACAACCATCATCAGTAATTAGTCACGGACCATTGCTTCAATCCACCGGAGACTTTGTTATTTTTTTGCAAAACGTGGCTAACCACGCGAAATACCCAACGGGGGGGGGGGGGGGGGGGGGGGGAGGGAGCCATGGCGGCGTGAGGACAGCGAGGAGGCTTCTTGGCTCAGAGAGGGAAGGGAAGGATCGGCCCCTGTGTGTCCGTGCCAGTCAACAGAAAATAACAACTTGTGCTTGTTCTGTTCAGAAATGTGTCACTGCGAGAGAGATAACGCACTGTGGGCAGTTTGGAATCGGACACCAAAAGGGGCGCCGACGAAGCCTCGCGTTCTTTAGCTAAAGGAGTTTTTTTTGTATCATTTGAAGGGGATTTAAGCCGCATCCAGAATCCAAATTTGTACAAAACCTCAGCGTCACTATTATATTATGTGCAAAAGCAATCATCCATCCGGAAGGAGCACAATATGACACAGGATTCCGTCTGTGTGGCCCCCAGGCTGGACTCATCGATACCTTTTTCAAGGCTTTTCAAGACGAATGTGAAGCCAATCAAAAGCCATTTGATCACGCTGCTGCAGCAAGTCGTCGCCATTTTCCTTTTAATGTTTTCCAGATGTGATTTTACCTTGAATTGTGCATTAAAAGCTCTCCGGCCTCGCTGTTGTTTACAAGAAGCAGACACATGAACACATATATTTATATACGATCCTCGGGAGGTTGGAGCGGTCTTGGAAATATGCACATAGTTCGTATGTCGCTGCTCATCATACTAAATCAATGTGGAAGGACTTTTATTTGTTGTGATGCGGGGGGGGAGTGAAATATTGGCTATTTGGGGGAAAACACAATTGGTGAGATGAGAGCGCGTTTCGGGCTCAATTCAAATCGAGTTTGGTCACATTTCCCCCCCCCCCCCCCCACCCCCTTTCTTTTGGATGCAAATGTCCGACTGTCAAATCACAAGTGAACCAGATGGATGAGCAGAATGTGCGGAACTGCCACCCACACACACACACACACACACACACACCTACACACACACACGCGCGCACTGACACACACTTTGACATGGGGCGGCGGGGGAGGGGGGGGGGGGGGG
Organism: Pungitius pungitius; assembly: GCF_949316345.1. Classification (NCBI taxonomy): domain Eukaryota; kingdom Metazoa; phylum Chordata; class Actinopteri; order Perciformes; family Gasterosteidae; genus Pungitius; species Pungitius pungitius. Next base: position 18,031,099 of record NC_084910.1, read on the forward strand.
AGTCATGGCTCAGACACCCAGGAAGTATGAATCATTTATAACCGTTTCTTTGTCTGGCGCGTCTGACTGCTGTGACAGCTGGGCCACCAAATTCCCTAAATCTCGCCATTTGTCACTCTTGAGAAAAGTCGAATCGCGGCGGAACGTCGACCTCCTCCCCCCCCCCCCTCCCCCCCCACACTCTCTATTCCCTCCCCTTTGTTACAACGGGGACAATATGGCAGATGAAATCTTGAGCCACGAGTGGAGTTTCCCTCCCGCGGATCCTTTCTGTTTTTTCTCTTATTTTTCTGTGATCGGGTTTGTGATCGGGTTCGTGATCGGGTTCGTGATCGGGTTTGTGATCGGGCAGGACAGCAACGTTGGAGCCACATTGGGGACAGAGAGGAGTCCTTTGCTGCTGCGAGGGACGGTTCATTTACATCAGCTGGACACAAGACAACAGCCGGCAGCATGCGGCTCGGGACCATGATCCTCCAGCGTCATTAGATAGTTCTCCATTCATTATGTTCCATTTCGCTCTAAAGAAGCTATGATTATGTCACCCGGGGGGGGGGGGGGGGCAGCGATTCAGATGGAAGGCTTAGGCAGCTAATTTAGTAAACCGGATGTGCTCATTGAAGGACTCTTTGGGTCTGTAAACATCTTCTCTGCTGTGGCGTCAGATGAATCTGAATCATTTCTCATTCTCTCAGTTAAATCTCTGTCTGTCCTGTTTTTTTTTAAGGGACTATTCTACACAAATCACCATTCACCTTCAGCTAGAATCTCCAGAATCAGACAATGTTTCTATTTTCTAATCCGCAAATGCGATGCAAATGCCAAAGTGGCTCGAGTTCAACCTGCATCGAAATTTGCTGCAATGTATTTAATGTCTATATTAATTATTTGCTATTTTGGCATTAATTCATCAAGCAAAACGGTGGCTGAGAATTCCTAAAATTGCATTTTTTTTTTGCTCACAGGTGGTGTGATTGACAGAGAGCCGTGACTCAAACCCAGTGACCCTCAAGTCGCAGCCACATCTCTTCATTCCCGTGGACGGGGGCAGATACTTCACTGTGAGGGACGGCACGAGGTTACGCCGCTTTGATCTTTACAAACTCCATTTAGCGACCGACATAAATCTCTAAAACCAGCCTGTTGCGCCCCCCCTCGTCTCCTTGTGCTTCCTCGGGCCTCTAGATGACAAAAACGTCTCCGTATGGCACACGTCTGTACGGACGAGAGGAGGAGACCCCGAGATTTGCGATGCAGCATCCCGGTGCTTTTTGGCCGATCAATAACTTTATTACTGTTTTTATAGAATCGTTTGTGTGCTGCAGAGCAGTAAAATGTTACCCAATGCCCCCTACGACGGGGGTATTTAGAGCGACAGTGGCTTCATCTTCAAAGATTATGACTCAAAGAGTCCTTTGTGCCTCAATGAGCGAATTAATGACATCGAGCGCTGGGCCTTTTCAGAAAAAAGGGTCCGTGCAGCTGAGGCCCGACTCGATCAAAGGCTTATCGGAAAAAGCGGCGGTGACAAGGTGGGCGGGCGGTGACCCTGAAAGCTTTCCTGGCCTGACATTTAGTCGTTTTAACGTGCGGTGGTGGTGGGGGGGGGGGGGGGGGGGGGGGGGGGGTAGAGCCGGACACTGATCCCATCACAGCGGAGATAACAGCGAGCAGCACGAAAAAGACTCCCTGAGCCTCGGGATTAAAGACCATCGATGCGTCTTTTCATTGCATGCCGCTTTTAAGCCCGTATCGTGACAAGAAGAATGTAATGAACGCATCAGAGGAACGGGGGGGGGGGGGGGGGATGTCAATTAAACACGTACTCCACTTAAATGGTGATGGATCGTGTAAACGGTGATGGATCGTGAGAACTTCTCATGCCAGCTCTAGACAAACCGCTGATTTGCATTGTGGCTCGTGTTTTTTGGAAGGAGGAGAGGATCTTGTTGTGATTTTGCGTTGGGCAGAGATAAGACTGAAGAAGAGATAAAACACTGTGAAATTGAAATGTTCCCTCAGTGAAAAAAAAAACAAACCCAGGTGGCATTTAATTCCCTACAAAAGGTTCTTTAACTCGTGAAAATCAGTTGCATGTGAAAGCCGACGCAGGGTTGTCTTATCCGGACATGAGTGTACAGCTGTCTCTACCGTGTGTCCCCCCCCCCCCCGTGTGTGTGTGTCCTTAAATCACGATCCAGGGTTGCTTCTCCAAACTTACCCCCGGAGCTTCCGGTCTCGGGGACGGAGGCGCGCGGAGGGAGGAAGGCGGGGGGGGGACGGGGGGGACGGGGAGATCATCTTTGAGCCACAGACTCAGCCAACACTTCCACGTTCACCTCGAGATTCCCGAGGATTAGCGAGGACAAGCCGAGACTCTCGGGCCTCCTCGGGCAGGCTGGGGCTTTAAGCAGAGAGAGGGACATGGGAGCCTGGCACCCTCCGCTGTGCCAGGGGCACACTGGCTGCTAAGGCAGGGATTGGGGGAGGGAGGGGGGGGGGGCGGAGTGAGAGCTGAGGGAGGTAGAGGACGAGGCAGTGGGGGGATTATCTCACTGCAAAACGCGCTGTGGGGAGGCCCAGATGGACCAGTGGGCTGTGCGCTGCTGTGATGCCAATTTTGTTCCGCCGCGCTCACACACACACGCACACACACACACGCGCACGCACACACGCACGCGGACTAAAAAGCGCAAAAGTGTGCGCATTAATTATGCAACACCCCGGGTCCGCGGCGCTTTAAACCGTAATCGCTTTTAACACACGAGTACACCGTATTTACACAAACACACCGGCGTTAACACTCCCGGCCGGGATGCGTGTCCAATGCGCGCTTCGCACGACACAAAAATAGGGTTCGGCGAGAGGGGGGGGGGACAGTGGCGGGTATCTCCATCTGTCCACGACAGTAGTCGTGTCCCAGTGTCGTTGTCGTGGTCGTTTTTTTATCGGCGTCCCCACAGAAGAAGAGTGGGCCTGCTGTGAACAACTCAGGCGTCCTGGAAAGACGCCCGAAAGGCGGGGGGGGGGGGGGGGGCCGTGAAAGGCGCGTTTTCCCGGGCGCTGAATTTCACGCACCTCGGCTCCATCGGCTAAGCGCGAGCGTGGCTCTGTATGCGCCGCACGCCACGAGACGATTTCCCCCTTTGTGCAGCGGAAAGAGAGAGAGATAGAGAGAGGAGGGAGAGAGGGA
>NC_084910.1:18034491-18094641 GCF_949316345.1 Pungitius pungitius
ATTTGAAAGTACCAGTTGACTCGACCTCGTCGGTTTCCAAATGCGGGGGCTTGAACAGGTTTTATCTGCCAAAGGGGCGGGGGGGGGGGGGGGGGGGGCGTGCACAAAAAACGCTGCTGCCAAAGAAGGAAATGCCCGTATCAGTTGTTTTTCTGGAACAAGCACTTAGAGGCACCCATTTTGACAAAAGGGCACAGGAAACACCGCAGATGTGTCCAGCAGTATCACGTCCGGTCAAAATATCCTTCAAACACCCTCCGAGGTTCGGCCTCAATCCCTGCTGATGGTCAGCTGAAACTCTTCTCTTTGGAAATCCCCCAGTCTTCCTTCCTTTAGCCGTTATTGTACAGAACTAAATATACGATACGTGCCATTGATAATACCCTGTGTTCAAACTGTTATAATCCATCTAAAACCTATAGTACAGCTGGAGTACAACTGTCTGCCCGTATGCTACATAACACCTGCTTATACTTCTAATAAAGCTTCAGCCATAAAAAAAGCTAACTTGGTTAACAAGCGGAAAACGTCAACTATGTATCTAGCAAAATTTTGGCATATTCCAGCATAATTTTTCAGACCATTGAGTTTAGCTATTTTAATCAAACTAGAAGGTTACCATTTAAACAAATCCACACGGCATGTTTAATGGTGTATAAATCATATCAAGGAGCACCAATACAGTGATAGCTAGCCGGCTAGCTAACCGCTATCACTGCTAGCAACTAGCCTTTCTAGCTACTAGCTAGCAGACACAGAGCGACATTCTGTCATTCATTAATCGCTTTAGTATCACGCCGATGTAATTTAACAACCAAAAAGAAAAGAGGCAGTTATATTTCAGGGACTTAAAGAGGAAAGCAGTTTAGCGTGCTCTACGACTCGCAGACTGGTCATAGATGAAACATCTCAGCTGGCTTTGGGCATTGTAACTGACTGCATTGTAATGTATTTAAACATTTCTACTGTGAAGATCCCAGAATAAAAGATTACATTTATTTTATTGGGGTGACGTCTCCACGTCTAAACCGTTACGCCCCCCCCCCCCCCCACCATCGCCCAAGACGGAGGCCATGGGTGGCAAAGGTGGAATTGCTTTTTTCAACATCGCTGAATTTGTTATATTTGCTCTGAATGCCCAAGGACGATGCGTAACGGCAACGCATGCGGGAAAAGCAACAAAAAAAAAAAGAAGATGAGGTTGTGATGAGTGAGATGGAGAAAAAAAGGGAGAGTAGACAATAGTGTACGTCTCAGATTCTCCGCCATTTCGAGAGTCCTGGGTGGCGTCGCGGTTCGCGATGGCCTCGACCAACCCCGTCTCCGTACAGTCTCAAGGCCCGGTCGCAGGCCTCACACACACACACACACACACACACACAAACACACACATGCATCGATAGAGCTATTGCCATGGGAACCAACCCCTCTACGTCTATGCCCTCCTCACGAGAATAATAGGCCCCAATCTTTCTCAACCTCTCTCTCTCTCTCTCTCTTTCTCGCTCTCTCTCTTTCATTGTCAGTTTCTCTCTTCTTTTTTTTTTTGTCGTTCTCGTCGCTGTAAGCCCACACCCCTCCTCATCACCCCCCCCCCCCCCCACCCGACCGGCTCCCTGCTTTCCCCCTCCTCCGTCCTCCTTTTACCCACTCCTCCGTGTGCCGGAGCAAACACTGGCGTCCTCCTATTCCCCGTCTCTCCACTACGCCGCATCCCTTTGACGGTCACGAGTTTGATTTGCCATGCATAATCTGTCTACGCTGGGATTTGTTCAGCGCGCACACGTGAAAAGCAAAACACTATCGCTACTCAAACTGCACAAACAACGCTTTGGATGTTTTTGAGCTGCAGCCAAAAAGAAAGTGGGATTGTTTGTCATTTTCAGGAAAGCAGGAGAGAGAGAGAGAGAGAGAGAGAGAGAGAAACATGGTTAAAAATAGAATATTCTTTCGTTTCCTTCTTTGTGTTTTTCTCTAAAACACTGAGGAGTTCTAAGAGATTCTCTGTGGGTGACTCATTGCTTTCTGTAAACTTGCTCCAGGCAGGTCATTTTTTATTAAAGCCAGCCAAAGCCAAGTTCTTGGGTTTTCAGACACCCTATCGATATGTCCATGTGGAACATTAGCAAATCAATACCGCTGCAATTTTCTTGACCACCCATTACAACAGGAGTCAATTTGCCTTATAGAAATATCAAGGGGGGGGGGGGGGGTTTCTCTCTCTCTATTTGTCTCCGCCAAGCTACTACACAGCCAGGCTGAATATTGGCCCTTTTGTCTTCCGTCTTGCCTGGAGGATTCATCCTAGGATGCCGCCTCAGGTCTAGGGCAATGCCTGGGGCTTGAATAACTAAGCATCTTCAAAAGCACCATCACCTTCACCGAAGATGGGGGTGGGGTGGGGGGGGGGGGGGGGTAATCTTTGCCCGAGATATCGTGACTGAGCATTTCAGGGGGGTGAAGAGGAGGGACCAAGACCAAATGTTTGCGCTGTGTCACGACGACACTGCCGTGTTTAAAGTTTATATTAGTGCCAAAAAGATCCAAGTTGGAACAAAATAATACCAAACCACAATAAATCCTTTAATTAAGCACTCAACATCTCAAAATGTTCCAAATGGGAAGCTTATTTGAGTCCCTGGCGTCAGCGAAACGGACGCTGCGTGAAATGAGAGTAGAATGAAATTACTATGGTTTAAAAATAACCACCTTTCAATTAGATGTACCCTACATTTTTAGTATATCATGTTCTCGTTTTACGTTGTCTGTCTGTGGGTGTTTGTCTGCACTTACAGACCGGGGGAGAAGTACACACTTTGGTTCTCGCCAACCAACGCTGGCGAAATTTCCTTAATCAAATTTCACACTTCACCAATGATGGTGGAAGGAGTGAAACTCTTAAACGCCACAGATACTGCACGCTGTGAAAATACTCATTTCAAAGGATCACTGTACAAAACCTATATGAAATATGACCGAGCCTGCAAAAAACATTTCAAATTAACGTTAAATGAATGATGTATAATGCAGAAAGGAGTTAGTAGTAGTATAGCACAATGTGAAAGCAGTACTTCAAAGAACAATACCAATAAAATATACAAAAAAGTGCCTTTTCTTTTGTTTATTCAAAAGTGCAAGTGATATATAAATAGTTTGTCACTATAAAATTACTTTTAGTCTAATGTAAAGGTTAATAAGCATTTTAGGGCTCTTCCCGCTGAGGAAAGGAGCTAGCTCACAAAGAATGGAAAATTGATGTTGTCATTTATGGCTTTTAGCTATATAAAAGCTGTACGGCAGAAGGTAGAAGCATTTTTAAAGTGTGTGTTATCAGAGGCCGCGGGTAACACAAGTGAAATTCCATCCACTCCCATTGTGTTGGTTGGCAACAGAAGTCTCAGATGTACAGATATCTCAAACATGAGCAAAACCACACGGCCACGAGGAGGAGTGAGCCAACGATTTCTTCACCTTCTGCTCTCTCTTTTGCCCAAACCACAATCAATTCCACATTTCCAACAAGAGCTGCCAACGTATGATGCAGCCGTGTGAGGCTTGATGAGGAGTATTGTGTGTGTGTGTGTGTGTGTGTGTGTGTCATGTGCATGAGAAGCATATATGGGCATGTATGGTAGTGCATGCGTTCATTGCACTTTGCACATATTCACCACACCTACACTTTGATATGCACACTTGACATGGAGTTCAGCAGAAGGCTGTTTTTCTTCCCCTGAGTGTGTAGTGTGTGCGTTTGTGTGTGAGGTGTGCGTTTACCGTGTGCTTTTGTCAGTGAAAGTGTGTTTTCCTTTTTCATTTGTCGGTGTCTTACGTCAACTTGTCAACATCTGATGGCGTCTTTTTGTTTTGAATGTGTGCGAGGCTACCTTGTGCACATCAGTGTGTGTGTGTGTGCGAGTGTGTGTTTGTGTGTACGCTTGTGCACCCTATGGCATCTTTCACTGGATTTCCCGGAGCTGCCCATATGCTGTCTGGCTTTTTAAGTGATTTTTTGGTTGTTGTGATGCCTTTGGATGTGTGTATGTTATCCACACGCGTGTGTGGGGGTGTGTGTGTGTCTGTGTGTGTGTGTGTGTGTGGGGGGGGGGGGGGGAACAGACAGACCGAGACAGAGGCAACTCCTGACCCAACACGGTAGAGTCAAGGCAGCCTGACGCTGCACAGCTCACCAGCTGGAACTAATTAACAGCAGTTCAGACGGACTGAGCTCCCTCACTCACTTTCTCTCTCACACACACACACACACGCACACGCACATACACGCACAGACACGCGCGCATGCACGCGCTCCCCCCCCCCCCCCTGCTTTTCCTTTCTCTCTCATGCCCCCCCCCCCGCCCTTCCTTCCCCTCCTGCCATCGCTCGACTTGTTTTTCCCCCTTTAAACCTCCTCCCGCACGCACGCTTGGATGAACTCGTGTACGGGAGCACACAGTCGAAGCATGTAAACATCCACTTGTACAGACAGACACGGTTATATGAGCATGCACGTTGCGCGCGCACACACACACACACACACACACACTCAGGGAAACCTTTACTTTTAACCTTCATCCTTACAATAGCTCACAATTCACACACTCCCCTTCTCACTCGGGGGGTGGGTGGGTGGGGGGGGGAGGCACGTGGTACTGTACGTCACGGACACGCGCGCAGGGGTTCACGATTGGATCCAGGTAGACATGTGTGGCATCTGTGGCATTCGTGACATCCCCAGCGCCGCTGTGCACCATCCATTACGCATGTGACATCGGAACAACCGAACCTATTGATGTGCGTGCTGAATGGCCCGGAGTGTGCGCTTGCGAGCATGTGGACGTGCGTGCGTGTGCGTGCGTGGTAGCGGTGGCTATAGAGGCTGTCGGAACACACCGATCCAGGGAAGCCAAACTTGTGGCTTGCGGCGTCATCTCCGATGAACCGACCCTCTGTGGTGAAACAAACTGCCCCAGAGGCTGCCGTCCAACGGGAATTCGGTACGCGCCCGCACATCTGTTCCCGAAGTTCAAATTCACACGCGCGCACACACACACACACACACGCGCGCGCGCACATGTCGAGGAGCTCTCGCGCAAGCAGGGGAGAAAAACGTACCTGTTTTCTGTTTCTTTCTTCTCCTTCTTCTTCTTTTTTGAAATAGCGAATCTCGTTGAAAAGAAAGTTCAGTGCCCGGACGCAGCTGGAGCGACGCGTCCAGCGGTGAAACTCATTCTACCGGCGGGGGGGGGGGGGGGGGGGACGGATGGACGACGGCTTCCAGGTCCTGTCCCGAGGAGGCTGGTGGTCGGCTTGGAGGAAACACAATCCTCAGGAACCGGAGCAGCAGCAGCAGCGGCAGTAGCGGCAGCGGCGGCGGCAGCAGATCCAGCGGTTTGCTTCGCCTCTCCCCCCCTCCCTCTCCACCCAAACGCAGCTCCAACACACTTGTAAGCACGGTGCGTCTAGGTCACGCTCAAAGTATGCTCGCACACCGACGTTCTGCAAGATCAGGGAAACCACATCCTGTCACATATTTACCTCCCTCCCCTGTCTCTCCTTCCCCTTTCTCTCTCTCTCTCTCTCTCTCTCTCTCTCTCTCTGCGTCTCTGCGTCTTTGTGTCTCTGTCTCTTCAGCAGCCCCACCGGTTCCACTCGGCTGACTGAAGAATCCATCTGAGGAGAGGAGGGGGGCAGAGAAATGCTGTAGTTAGGGGTTGGGGGGGGGGGGGTTAGGGGGAGTGAAGGACTAAAGGAAGAGGGATGGTTTTAGAGAGAGGGATGGAGGGAAGTAGAAAAGAGAGACTATACTTTGCCATATAGTCAGTACACATGCTCATAGTTTAAGTCAAGTTTTTTTTTTGTGGGGGGGGGGGCTGGTAATACGTTATTTTTTAAGGGTGGGGGTCAAAGGCATGTCGTTTGTGTGTTTTATTACTACTCTCCTCTCTGCATAATTCACATTCCTGGTCCGGATTCATTATTTATAAAACTGTGATTTCTGTTTCTAGAAAGAAATGTATAGAAGCTGCCATCGATATTTGGATATTAAGAATCAGTCATAATAATTAGACTTCACCCAAGTCTGACTGAGCTTCTTTTGGGCTTCACAAGGGTTTGTAAAGATGCTGTTTTTATTTTTCTCCTTTCCGGTGAACGTCCAGCAAACGATGGAAGCCCAAACCGCTTTCTGAGAACATCTCGTACTGTTTTGGATTCACTCTCGCCGATCTCACTGCATCCATTTAGAGTCTGACATCCGCACACGGCCTCCAAATCATCATGTCCTAATCTATCTGGTAGCCCATCTAAACGATTCCTGTCAGAAATCCGATTTACAATTGAAATAGAGTGTTGAATAGAACTCGAAAAACAGCCGAGACAAAGGTGGACTCACTTTATGACGCGTTGCCATGATTACTGAGAAAGAGCTGCACACAATCCCAAGAGTCACAATTAGACTCACCATTCTCACACAATGTGCCCCCACGACATTGGTGGTTTTCAGCCTCGTGGCGCCGTTCACTCGCTCATTTCGCCAGGTTTCTCAGCTGCCTTTTCGAGAAGAGCCCTCAAAAGTGATGGTTCGTCTCTTTTTTACGAGCTCTCCTGCCTCTGTTTTGCTGTCACGTCTGCAGGCCCCCGGCGGGCTTTAATCGGAAACTGCCAACACGCAATCCGGAATCTGGGCAACGCGCTCTCCCATTTTGGAAGGGCGTACTCCAGCATTAGACCACCTTCACGCGGAAAAGTTTCAGCGCTGGAAGGGAAAAGGGTGGGTTTGGTTAAATCAAATCTCCTAAACAACCCGTGGGGAGACCTGAGCTTGGAATTGAACAGGAGAAAGTGGGAAATTGACTTGTCAAATAAAAACACGTGCCAAAAAGGCCGGGGGGGGGGGGGGGGGCGCCATTGGGCCGAAGGCCCGAAAGGGCACTAATGATCACCCGCAGCGCAATGGCCAACATGGCCAGCATTAGGCAGCAGATACAATAAAAGCATGCACGCATAGGAAGAGGACGCGGTGCCGCTGTCAAATCTTACACTTTTGATCCAAATTAGGTGCGTTTGTTCTGTAACCTTTATGTAATCTCGACCCCGAACGTCCCACTGTGGGACAACTGAAGCGGGACGAGTGGTGTGACAGCAGGCGTAACGATGGAGAGGCCCAGCAGCAGCTGATTCTGATTCTGCGCACGGCTCCCAGAGGCTTTTATTGTGAAAGGCTTCACACTTTTCAGACCTCGGCCGCTTCCACCGCTCCTCTGCGACTGGAGATGTGTCAGCGCCCCCCAGTGGTTGAAGCGGGAAGTGAGTCTGTTCAAGACGACAGTGTCTCATTTGAATAAGCCAATGATTAAATATGCATCACGCATTCTTTCCTATGCATTATGCATTACTCATTTTGCTTGAGTGGGCAAATTTCTGTGTAAAGAAAAGCACTATGTGTGTATCAATCAAGTCAATCTGCTGTGTCTGTAATGCTGATGGGTGTAAATATGACAGTTATGTAACGTGTACCATGCGGCATGCTTTATTTCCCCCACCAGGATGTCCATCGCCTGCCACCCAGTCCGGTGCCGTTGCATTTGACACTGACTGTAACTGCGAGTGAAAGTCAATGATTCATTAAGTTCAAAACCTGAAAAAGACGAGAAAGTGGTTTGTGATTTTTTGATTTTTGAATCTCAAAGATTTGTTTTAGATACAAAAGGGCTGATGTTTGAAAGCGAAAATACACGAGAATGCTTCTGCTTCGACTGTGTCAAGGCGCGTTGGTGGGTCGATGGTGTACTTTCTTTCTTTTCAAAAATGGAAATACCTGTTTAGCAACATGTGTGAACCACAACCGGATTCCAACAAGAGACCTTTGTCGTATACCTCGAACAGAGGCCCGGCCGCGTCGGGGCCCTCGGCCCAGGCCGTCCCTCCTGGAGCTGCACCCGCTCGGTGCCACAACCGCCGCTATCAACTCTAAATGGAGTTTTTTTAAATTATTTTTTATTCCTACCTGAAGGGAAGAGTTTTTCTTCCAATAAAACCACATCCAAAATCTATACAATGCCGCACGAAGCGCCCCACCCATGACATCAGTCATCGCTGTCGTGTAACGCTGTCAGCAGCAGGCTGTGGTGGACACTCTCTCTGGTTTACGTGAAGCCAGCGGGTCAGTGTCACGTGACATGAAGTGTTGCAAAGTTCATGATTCCCAGAAAGCTGAATTCCATTTATTTTGCTTAGTTTTAAAGGAGGGCGTTTGAGTGAAATATCTCGGTGAACCTACCATGAAAAACAATACTGACATTAGATGTCTATACTGCATTTCCTTTTAAAAGAAAACTTTCCTATAAAAAAAAAAAATTTCAGCTGGAAAGTTGTGTAATTCATTTGTTCTTTTGATTCAGCAGCAATGAGACAATGTGTTTTCCAATAAGCGTCATTGCAGCAGGTGCAATCACAGTATCACTCCAAAGGATATGTTCATACTGTATCATGTACAGTATTGTACAGACTGTTAAAAAAAACAACACATTTTTACCAAGGTTACTAAACAAGAAGAACAAGTAGTGCTCGTTTTTGGACACTGAGACTCACTTTAGCTACACAAGACACAAGAAGAGACGATAGCAGCATGTTTCTTATTGAGCATTTAGACACAGAATCACAAGTCAACAGAGAGGAATGTGAACATGCAAAAGATTTCCAAAGTCAAACTTCTGTTTATCATTATGATTGTTATTTTATTTATTGCAGAGCCAGCAGTCCAGGGCAAGTCTTTTACACAGTTTATTTGTAGTTCATTATTATTATCCTGTTGAACAATATCAAAATAATAAAAAAAAAGATTAGAAACTAGTGCTGCATGTATTTAGAATGTACAAATATAACAAGTTAAAAGTATGCTCATTGGCCGAATGAGTTTAAAAAAACTCACATATTAACATGAGGTCACTCTCACTTAGCATGACAAAGAACATTGACATGCTACACACATGGTTCTAATGTTTTAGCAAATATTTACTGCCACGGAGCAACCTTAATCTGCATTCAGATCCCAGACGGTACATAAATGAAACTCACTGGGAAAGGGTTAAAGACGAGGCAGCCACACCTTCAGGCATACCCAGCTTTACCTTTATTTTTCTGACAAAAGCGTTGAAACATCAATCAATAGGGAGCCAGATTAGCTACGTAGACAAACATTGAATACACTAAAAGGTCATTGATATAAAGTGAAAAATATAGATTTACAATCAAAAAGGTTTTTATAGAATTGTTTTTTTTTTCACGTGTTGCAAAAAAACCCGTCCCCAAACAGACTCACTTTTTGTTTAATCAGTGGTATTTTCCAAACATAACCGCTCAAACGTCCTATGCTTAATTTGTAGGGGCTGTAGGGGCCCCTCCCGCCTCCCCACATTTTCACCCAGAGTTTGCATTAATCACACTGTTCCTGAAACACAGTCATGTACGTAGATGCATGAACCGTCAGTCCGGACCCCACGGCGCTGGTCACCTTCAGACCTCCTGCGCCGCGTGTTGTACCAGAGCAAGCAAAGGGCGCGTCCTCAGCCAACACGTGCTGTATGGCTGTAATCCATTAAGCAGAGGACAACACGGATCTACCTTGTAATCGACCAGTGCTCCTTTTCCTCTTTATTTACTTTATGTAAATGCCTTTACATTCTGCCCGTAAGCCCGAGGTTAAACCCTGAAGCAATGCATCACAAAGTCACTGCACCTTGGGGCTGAACTAATCCGTGTTTACTTTGTGTCAGTGTTACTCTTTTAAGTGACCATTGTGGAGAGGCCGGAGGGGGGGGGGTTGTGCAACAGAGCCGGGTCCCATAAAAGGAGGGAGCGGAGAGCCGCGGCTCACCTGCACCCTTGGAAGACTCAGGAGCAGGTATGCCTCTCTTCGGCTTTCCCAAAACGTTGTTTTTTACTATTTCCCGGATGGCTCAATACGTGTTTTTGCTGTGATATTTTAAAAAAATGTATTTGTCAGTTTTTTTTTTCTTCAGGAATCTTACTTTGTTTTAATCTTCTTTTTTTTGTGCAGAAAAAGAAAATATGTTCACTTTCGTGATTTGCATCTTGACCCTGCAGCAAGTGCACTCTGCCTGCGTTAATGTGAGTAGAAGTATTTAGAAGTATTGAAATGATACGTAGATTGGAAATTCTTAGATCTATTTGGTCACACTGGAGTGGTACGAAGACGAGAAACATGTATAAATGACATGTAATGTAATGTGAAATGACACTTTTAGCTGTGATTCATATGTTTTCAGGAATTTGTTGAGCAGGAATAACTTTTGGACCACTGGAAAGTCCTTGTTTTACAATCAGAAATGTCAAATAATTCTTTACCCCTCTGATATCTTGACCATAACTTAAATCTCTTCTTCTCTTGGAATGTTTCTGCGGGCTCTCTCGCGTGTGTCCACAGCAAGGTAAGCACGGCGTTAACTCCGTCTGCCGCGTTTGGCTTTACAGACACATGCTATTTTCAGGCATCAACTCAGAAACCATGTCAATAGGTCTTCCTATAAGATTATAGGATTTGGTGTAAATCCTCCCTGTAAATTCTTCTGTTATGTCAACCCATTTCTGAGTAATTAAACCAGGATTTTGATGTGAGTCATGAAGTAGAAATTAAGCCACCAGACTAAATATCAGGCTTTATTATTCCTTAATGTTGTTTACCGAGTGGTATTAAGTCTGTGTGTGTGTGTTTGTGTGCGTGTGCGTTTGTGTGTGTTCAGACTTTTGCCCGGATAAACCAGCGATACAGGCCGAGATCAAAGACGTCCACAATGCCTTCCGGAGAGCTGTTCAGCCTACTGCTTCTGACATGCTGATGATGGTCAGTCCTGCTTTTACTTCATGAGCGGCTCTGGTAATATTAGCTAAAAACTCGCCTGTGAGAAGAAAAGTGAATCCACGGTGGTTGACCTTAAAGGGCCAATGTACAGCATTTATGGGGATCCACCTGCAAAATATTACATCAATGATATGTTAATAATCATTACCATTGAAATGAGTTGTTTCTTTCAACATATGGAGCAGGTCCGCTCATTGGACACCTTGTTGCACCGCCATGTCCTCAGTAGCACAGAATGGACAAACCGAGCCCTGGCTCTTGGTGGGGCTACTTTTGTGTTTTCAAATTTGCACTTTATTACATTACATGTTAAATATCTGACGCTTTTATCCAAAGCGACTTACAGTGCATTATAACCCATGCATTACATTTTTGCCTGGGGAGCAATTAGGGGTTAGGTGTCTTGCTCAGAGACACTTCGACATGGGGCACATGGGAATCGAACCACTGCACTACTCCATGCGCCACCATTATTAACTCCTCCTCCACGCTTTGCACACGCGGGATGTTTTCTTTTTTTTGTCGCGGTCTGCAACCTCGCCGCCAGATTCCGCCACAAGTCCTGCACACTGGCCCTTTAAGTGCGATGAAACGTGAAAACACATGTTGACCATGGCCTCTCATAGATAAACAGAATTAATCTAAAATGTCATTTTAATTTCCATTACATTTTGGTATTGTCAACACGCTCTAATCTATGAGGACGAGCATTGCACACAGTTGAAAATAATTGAGTCAACGGGAGGAATCAAGACGTCTCATGTCCTTTTCCTTTGTGGAGGTGCGAGGTTTCTGCACAAAAGACGGGCGAAAAGTCTCCCTCCTTCAGACTCTCAAGCGGCAAATGATCCCATTTTCAAAACCCACATCCCGCGAGAGAACCGATCCGTCTCTGCGCGCCGGTCTGCGGCTGATTTGTTTTACCTGTCTCTCTTTCACAGAACTACAGCCAGGAGGTAGCAGCCAGTGCTCAGGCCTGGGTTGACCAATGCATTCTGGGTCACGGAAATCCCAGCACCCGCACGCTCAATGGTATAACGTCTCTTTATTCCTCTTTCTCTTTTTCGCTCCACGAATGCCAGCCCCTGATATAACGACTCGGGAGTGTGTGTGTGTGTGTGTGTGTGTGTGTGTGTGTGTGCGTGTGTGTGTGAGGGTTCCCCGTGAAGTGAGTGACCTTGCGCTTGAATGTCGGCGTCACGCTGAACATTATCTTATCTCCAGTCTCAATATCTTCTTTTAAAAACAAATGACACAGAGTGTGATGTGTTATCATTGGGAACATTATCACGCTCTGGCCTATTAGTGAACCCTGTTTTTATCTCAAAAAGAACTCTCCTTCACATCTACAGGATATGAAATGGGGGAGAATCTGTTCTATTCGTCGTCCCCTAACTCGTGGACCGCCGTGGTCACCGCCTGGCACAACGAGGTGTCCAACTACCTGTACCCCAACGGCTCCAGCAACGGCAAAACCGTGGGTCACTACACACAGGTAACAGTTAGCCGTTGTCATGGTAACAGACACAGGTGATTGCGTGGCAGCAGCGATGACCACATACCGTAACGTTGGTGCCGTTCTGTCGGGTTGGTTGATTTGAATGAATCTATATTTTTTCATGAATCAATTCTGATGTAACCATCGATCAAATGGAAAAGTGTTTTGCCGTCTTTCAGATAACGTTTGGGGGTTTTTCTTATTTTTTTTTACCTTCTTTTTGTCAGGTGGTGTGGAATAGCTCCTACAAAGTTGGCTGTGGGATGACATTGTGCCCTAACAACATTTATTTCTATGCCTGCCATTATTTCCGAGCGTAAGTGACCCCCTCCTTTTGACTCCTGTTGTGTCCTTTGCGGGAGAGCTGTTTTTATTTAAGAGTCGGGTGAAAGCACCTGACAAGTTTCCTGATTTGTTCCACAGAGGGAACTTCAAGTCGTGGCCGCCGTACACGGCCGGACTCCCGTGTGCTTCCTGCCCCAAAAACTGTGTGGACAAACTGTGCAGTAAGTCACACATTTCATGAGGCTGCTTTTTTTGGCAAAGACAACAGGCTGACCTCTCCTCTCCGTCGTTTCACTTCAGCCAACCCCTGTCCCTACGTGAACAAATACACCAACTGTCCCAGTCTGAAGGCAATGGTTGGATGCGGCAACAACCTGGTGTCCTCCTGGTGTCCCGCCGCGTGCCAGTGCAGCGACGAGATCATTCCGATAGCCTGAAGAGCAGCCCTGGAGCCTGCAACGTGTGACCCAAACGGTTTACGCGTGCGCTGCTTCTCTCTCTATGAGGCGAGCTGCTGCAATTCTGATCAACTTCCTCTGAGCTTGTGGTGATTTACCGATGACACGAGCCGAGAACCCGTCCGGAGGACTGAGTGCCGTAAAATTGAATTAAAAAATCATGTCCTGTCCTTCCCCGAATGAAATTAAACCTGTAAAATGCTTTAGTTTTGTTTCAATTTGATGTCATTCTTTCCATCATTTAACATAAATGTCATAACAGCAAGTGCCCATTTGTTCTGTTTTTATTAAGAGTCAAAGCACAAATACACGTGTTTTATAAGTAACTCTTTCTTTATAGTAAGACGAGAAAAGGGGTCTCATTCCACATGAGCAATTTGTCTTGTCTTTTTCCTTATGTGGCTTTTGGGCCTGACATGAGTGTGTCTACCCGAGCTAATAACATATTTAATATTCAAAAGATTTCCTTTGTGCCAACTTATATCAGCAAGATAAAAAAAATGTTCACAATGGTTGGAGTAGTTACATCTAACGTAAGTTATTCTGATTAAATAAACAGTATTGTTGAATGGTAAACGCTAGTGGAAGGTTTTCCTATGAAGACTGCCATATAGCTTTCTTCAAATATCAACTGTCCCAGACAGCACTGTCGGTGTGACACAAAATCCTTCATCAGTGGTCCTTGAGTTTGCACAAAAGAACCTGAGGGGTGGCAAGCCAACAAAAAAAAGCATACTATCCTAATTTAGCTTTATAAAATATTTGAAAGTTGTTTTTCTTCTCTAGATAATGTTTAAATACCATGTGATACATCAGTCTTCGGTTGAAATTATGCAATTGAGAACAAGGGGTGACAATAAGACATGTATGGTGGTAATGTTTTTTAAGAGGCCAAACGCCTAGAAGGCACGGATAAAGATTATTATAGAGATTGTCTAGAATTACGATCTGTGATCAGCGCTGTATTTTAGTCCTCTACTATAAGCAGAAAAAAGCCATGGGCCTTGATCACCAGCAGATGGCTCTGCTGTACAGATCACTACACCTCCTGCTTCTGCATGAGTGTCCACTTTATCGAACCAGTGGCCTATGAATAAAATGCATTAAATCACGTGGAGGAATGTTATGCCTCATCACTTACTCTCCTTGTTTCTTATACAAGACCCTGTAAGCGATATGATCCCAATGTTAGGCATGTGATCTTGCACGTGTGCCGGATATTTTAAAGCTTTTGATCATCTGCTGGAAGGATTATTTTGGGTTAACTACAGGTTGTTGTTTTTTTGTCCAGGTCTATTAGAAGAGCACAAATGGCTGTTTTGTGAAGTGCATGTTGTTAGGAGTCGTATAATATGGCCCCCATGAAGTGTCCGCAAAAAGAGGAAGAAGTGAAACACAACGCTGCTTGAAACAGGAAAAAGAAAAAGTCATGTGAGTCTTTGCGTTTGTTTCTTCGGGGATGACGGATGTAACTTGTGGATAAAGCTGACATGGACAGAAATAACATTAATCATACAGAACAGAAGATGCACCCTCAGGCAAAACAAGGAGTAGAAAAGCTTTAATAGTACTATTGGTTACAGGGTTTACATTTCAACCCATTCAGTACTATTGGTATAATATGTTGCTTCTTCTTCTTATATGAGGGTACCAGTCAGAGGTTTGGACACACGTTCTTATTGAACTGAATGAGAGAATGTGTCCAAAAGTCTGACTGGTACATCTAAGATTTGTAGTATTTTAAATTCTAACCTGGCATTGTCAACCATATTAAACTGTCTTAGAATGGCTGCATATGCTTTAATCTATCCTACTTGTACCAACAAAACAATTAAAACACGGGCTGGTAACAGAATAGTCTAAATCTATGGATATGTAGGTTAAAAGTCCTTTGTATGAGCCTACAGGTATATTAGTTGTGTAAAAAGGGGCGTTCCGTGTGAAAGTGATCAGTTTTGATTGACGGCTCTGCCCGTCGAGTTACTTTGTTGCTCGGAAACGGCTCCTCTGACAGATTTTTTTTTTTTTTATTATTTATTTTTACACTAACGGGAAAACGTAAACCGTATTCAAACAACAGACTTTGGAGGATACGTTAACCAGCCGGGGGAGAAAAAAACAAACAAACAAACAAACCCCGGGGTCGCGTTGAGGAGACTTTGCGTCGGCGGTTTAGAAAAAAGAGAAGAAGAAAAAAAAAAAAAACTAAGTTGGCCCAGCTAGCGGGAGCTAGCTAGAGCTAGCTTAGTTAGCTCGTTAGCTCGGCTCAGTGCTCCGCGGCACCGAGGCGAAGGGTTACGTCTCTCTCCCTCCCTCTCTCTCTCTCTCTCTCTCTCTCTCTTTCTGCGGCAGCAACAACTTGAGAGGGGAGCCCCGTCCTCTCCATGGCGAGACGAGTCGGTCCACAAAGGCGAGGACACGGTAAGCTCATCGGGAGAGTTGATCACGAACCGATAACTTCTACGTGCTTTAAAAAAAAGAGAGAGAGAGAGAGAGAGAGAGAGAAGAAGAGATCATTCAACTTAACGTCGGTGAGTTGCTGTTCAACGGAAAGAAGGGTGTTTTTTTTTTACTGCATTTAAACACCGGTGAGATACCGGAGATGTGGTAAAAGACGGTCAACTTATTTTAAGAAAATACCAAAATTCATGTAAAAAAAAGGTGGCAATGCGATGACAGCGACGTCTCTTTTGTAAGTTCACATCCGCTCAGCGACGCGATCGCTGCCGCCGTTCCCTGACACGGGTTTTTCGTTACTAATGTCACCCCGCCCGATTGTACACCCCCCCCCCCCCCACCGCCGTGTTTCTCTCTTTTTTTCCCCCTCTGCAGGGCACGATGCACGGAGCCGGAGTCCTGTGACCGCGGGAGGCTGACCGATACGTGCACCCGAGAGGGCGGAATGGCGCGTGCAAACGTCACACCGAGGCGATAGTCCGGCCAGGAAATCGGAGGAAACCTGACAAACGTTAAAAAGGCTTCTCTGCAACCCAGCAGCTTGCGTGGACGCGTGCGTGCGTGCGTGCGTGCGTTCGTGCGTGTGTGTGTGTCTGTGCGTGCACGCGTGTGCTCTCGGAAGTGCCCATGGCGGAGTTCGGGGAGGACGGCGACCCGCCTCCATTGCATCCCGGGGACACGGCCGTGCCCGGCGCGGCAAAGGCGCGTTGCGAGGGGTCGGTCCTGAATGGAGACTGCGGGATAGTGGACAACACGGTCGGTTCGGGGTCCCTCGTCGCGACCGGGGGCCAAGCCGCGGGGGACGCCTCCAGCGCCTTCGCCGGACCGGACGCCAAGTGTGAAATCCCGCGCAGGAGCAGCATAATCAAGGTAAACATTGAAGTCACGGTGAAGGTGTCACGCCCGTGAGCTGCACGTCTCACCTGAGATGATGATGATGATGATGATGACGATGACGGGGGGAGAAAGTAACTGCATCAGTGTGAGTCTGAGTCCCGATTGCATTTCATCACTCTCTCTTTTAGATCACATCTTTTGCCTTCTTTCCACTGATGGTTACACGTAATTTTTCAGTGATTTTATAGGTGGGTTTTTTTTCTGCGGTCAGCAGAAGCACATCCTGTACTTTCTCAATATTTTACTTGGAATTTGTATAGCAGTAATTATGAGCAATCAATATCAGCCGTATATCTACATGTGCATGGCTGTAGACACCCGGGTAAGAAAGGATGATCTTCATTTTGCTGCCTAAAAAGGGGAACACGTATTTGCAACAGCAGGGGAGTCTGTGCGAGTAAACGAGCACTTCCACAACTATGCGATATAAATCATGTGGTTGAAGGTAGTATGTTCATGATACCAATAAAAAAAAAAAAACATTAATACATATTTTAAAATGATCAAAATCAAGCTTGCACGTGGATGAACGTGGGCAGACGTTGATCGTGTACAATGAGCAACAAAGACGGCGAATTATATGCAATTAAATATGGCACGTAGGGGATAACTAGAGTCCAGAGTGGAGAACAGTACATGCACTTCACACTCACTAAGTAATGCAGCTTTTGGTCTTAGACTCATTGCATTTCGGACATTCGGTCAAAATCTTTGCACTTCTCTCATGGGCGTTGTGAGTCTTGCTCCAGGGTTCCAACTGGTGTTATGACACTTCCTCCCATTGCGTTAATCTACGCTATGTTGAAAGCCGTCAAGGCCTTTCACTTCCATTAGTATTCCCCAATATGAACGTATTCCAAACTTCTCTTGGGTCAGGTGAAACCGTGTTTAGATGTTACCAGCCGCCGCTGGACGAGCATGCAGCGCATTCTGAAAACGCATGTTTTCTTTTTGTGATGAACGGCCTCTCGCCTCTGCAGAAGTTATCCGCTAACCAACTGCCAACAGTGTGCAGAGATGCACTTCGAGGGAAGACAGACGCGCCTACTTTTAAACATCCCAAAGGACTTTGACATCCACAGACTTTGGGTTGCGCAGTATTTACTTTTTTTGCAGTCAATGTCGGCTTTGAAGCTCCGAAGGAGCGCGTGTCACAATGGTGACGTTTCGTAATCCTTCACATTAGCTTCACTCCACCGCTGGCAGAACAACAACCGTGATCGTATAGTTCGGTCCAAGAGGTTTGGCCTGCAACACTTTCTCGACACATTGAGGCTGTTGAGCTCCGCCTGGAGATGTGTAATCAACGTTTGTGCTTTCGTCCAGAGTGATCTGTGACTACATATAACAAACATATAAGAGAGAGAGAGAGAGAGGCTTGGAAAACCACTGCTTGCTGCCCTTCTCCAATTTGGGCTGCTCGACTATGTAACGTAATTGTATTAATCATGTGGCGCTCCCAATTTCTCAATGTGATTTACTTATGGCGTCTTTCGTTTAGAAGAACATTTTGTACATGCGGTGCGCTTTATGAGTGGGGAAAAACCTTCTCCCGGTGAACAATTCTCTCAAAGGGGGCAACGGGGGGGGGGTTGTGCATAAATGGTGATGACGCAGCGAAGAAGCGCGCTGTAAGATGCGCTCGTTTGCAGAGATCGTGGTCAGTCAGCCCACATGGGGGGGGAAAAAAGAAAGGGGGCGAGCTGAATTTGTTACACAAGACAAAACCGGAGCGTCACTGAGAAGCAGAGTAAGAGTTTCACCTCCTTTTTCAGAAATAAACCGTAAAGAAAAAAAAAAATTCATCAGTCGCCCAACCCGGCGTTCGATCTAGTGCTCGCGGCTCAGTATCTCGCAAAAGGACACATCCACATGTGAACTGGAAGAGGCAGAGATCAAACCGCCAATCTTTGACCCGAGGACGACCTTGAAGGCCCCATCCGCCGCGCCGCTGCTCGTGGCCGTGATGAACGATGACGAGGCCCGGGACGCCAAAATGAGCGGTTCGAACCGAGGCTCGGGTTGACGCAACAAGTGCATCTGAGGTGGATAGTGGAGTCATGCAAATGCCGCTCTGCCACTTCACATAAACTCTGGCATCAATATGGTCCGTCGTATGAAGAATGTAACCAGCGTGTCAACTAGAACGTGTATTCTTGCACGAAGTAAGCCGTGCACGTGCGTTTTCAGTTTTCGACAGCTGCGACTGATCGAGTGCTGCAGGTTGGCACGGTCGGAAGGGGGGGGAGAGAAGAGCCTTCAGTTCCCTTTTAAGCAACTACTCGGAAGAGACGGGAGGATGTGGTCGGGGGCAACGGCGTAGTAGGAGCGGCTCTAATGCGCTCAGTGCTGAACGGGGCTTCCGTTCGCCTCGCGTGTCGCTGAGGGCGCGTCGTCGCGAGCGCGGTCAGGACCGCAAGCTTGTGGCACGTCTGAACTGCCCCAGTGAGACCTGTCTGTGCATGTGTGTGTGTGTGTGTGTGCGTGTGTGTGCGTGCGTGTGTGTGTGCACGCAATTTAGGGCCGGTGAGAGTTAACCGTGGCGCTCGCAGTCCCCCCCGGGGTTGAGAAAATGCCACTTTTTGCAGATCCTTTAATTTGATGGTTGGCTCGCCTACGCACACAAAGTGACACTCCACCCAAAAGCCGCGCTCCCCCCTCCCACTGGTAGCACGTGATGAGCCTTTTGCGAAGCCCTCACCACCCAGTACTCGTCCTCCGATGAAAGGGAGCGCTCGTAAGTGCTGTTTGAGACATGCCGAACTTGGGATTTGAAGTAGAAAAGGGGATTTTGTTGCAGGAGGGCTTGGTTATGTATTTATGGACCTTCTCATCCACTGGGAACCGTTTAAAGCGACTGATGTGTTTTCAAGTTGACCACAGCTTCTGACCACATCCTCGCTGTGAAATATGAAACGCGCCGTCTTTCTAAAACCTCCACAGGGGGGGAATTTCTCGGTAGTCAAAAGAGAGATTTTGGCTGAAGCCAAACCTCTTTCCAGAAATCAAACATTATAGAAACACCGCCGTTAGGGAGTCTGCTTGGTTGTTTAGTCAATTTCCTCCATGTTGAACATCCCCAACTTGGGGGAATTTAGGGGCATTTACAGCCTTGCCAGATCTCTGCAGACTTTTTTTTTTTAATTCTGAAAAGACAAAGTCTTTTATAAGCAGCGTATCCCCGGGTTACGAGCGAGGCCGAGGCTCTCCGCATGGCGTCCGGTGACCCTGTTGTACGCCAGTGGCCCGTAGGCAGGAGGCTCCGCTTTGCTTCCAGCCCAGCATCTCGTCTCGGGCTGCTCTGGCACGAAAGGCCTTTTTTTTTTTCCACCATCTCTCGACGGGGGGGGGGGGAGAGAGCAAAACCAACCGTTTGCGATGCCCCCGCTGCGAGGAGGGAGAGCGGTTTGCGGGCCGAGTGACGGCGGAGCTGCAGCGCTGGGGTGTCCTCGGTGGGAGGCGTGTCATTCAGGCTGCATTGTCAGACCAGGGAGTGTTGCTTTAGTTTCATAATCATCTCAGAAATGTGGTTAACGAGCTGGATTTTTAGCATCCGTTAAAAAAAACAACAACAACAAAAATCACAGAATATTTGCTCTGTCTGAGGCGACGGAAACAAAAAGCTATATGAAGACTTCACACCTCTCGGTAGTTCTTCCTCCTGAAATGAGATGGATTTCTTTTTTTAATGCACCTCTTGAATGGGTCCTGGGAGGGAACTCCTAGTGCGAGTGATGAGGAGCGATGAAGACGTGTTTAAAAGTGCTTGATCGTGCATACTTGCATGGATGTTTGATAGTAATGATCCTTTTTAATTCAGCTTTGATGACTTGGCACGGTTAAAACGTATTCGTGATCTAATGGATTACTTGTTATTATATTATGGATATGCTAAACATTCATATTTAAGTGTGTTGGAGTGCTATCCCTTGACGTCTTGAAGTGATAAAAAGTTTCAGTGAAAAGCTGCTTTCCATACGTCTGCTGCAAATATCAAATACTTGGTGCTTCACACCGTTGGTGCTAATGTAGTCATCGACAGGGTTTTAAATAGCTTCTATGCACGCGTTTCCATTCCGCAGTCTGATTTAATTGTGGTCAATAATGAATTGCTTCACTGGAATGTGGAAGTGGAGTCTTCTATTTTTCTCTAGGATCAAACTGTCATGAGGCAAAACTTAAAAATGGTGTGACGTAAATGTTGCTGATATTACCCAGCAGTGTCCAAAGTGGCCTCACGCGGGGGTCTTTTATTTTGAAGGGCAGCTCAGAGGACTAGTGCAGTGCTGATGCATAGAATGATCAAGGTCTCCTTTAACACTCAACAGCTGTAGACTAAAGCTGCAATGATTAGTTAACTGACACACGCTCTTACAAATGTTTGTCCAGCTTTCCACGGCGAAAATATCTCTGCCGGTCGGACAGAGCAGGACGCGTCCCTGGGGAACAACTTCCTGCACAAGGCAAATATTTTGATATATATATATATTGATATATAGGCAGGCATTGGTCTCCTTCAGTGGGGGGGGCAGGCATTGGTCTCCTCCAGTGGGGGGTTGGGGGGGGGGCAGGCATTGGTCTCCTCCAGTGGGGCTGGCAGCTGTCGCTGGCGGCTGAAGTGGCAGCGAGTCGCTCTCCACCTGCTGCTCAGTGACTGCAGTGAGCTCAACGTGATTAAGGGTCACGCGCGTGACCGCTCCGTTTTGCGCGTTTCGCTTCCTCCTCGCGTCTCGCTCCGCTGGAGTGCAGATTGTCATCACATGTTCAGATGGAGGTTCCTGAGGGGAAACCCGAATCACATTGGATCTACGGAGTCCTCCGTATTGACGGAGCGGCTTTAAACTATCCCTTCATATCATGTCTGAGTACAACAACTTTTTAAATGCATACTGATATAACACTCCCACTGTAAGCACACGTGAATAAAGGTGTTAAATCAAAGCAGGACCAAACAATCCAAAGTGATGGCGAGTGAATCCTAAATGCAGATATTTTGTAGCCTGCGTTCATCTGTCGCGGCGGACGGCGCGTCTCGATCTCATCGTTCCAAAGAGCTTTTGTTTGTTTAGGAAATGGTTGAACAGAGTCTCCGGGGAGTTCCCTTCTTCACGCTTGAGATGCCCAACAACTGAGGCCATGCGGTCCAGAACGGAGGCAGCTGGGCCTTTTCACTGCTTAAACAAATCAAGACTTTCTTTAACTGGGAATCTGTTTTAATACCACACAGTTAGCTGTCCTTTCAATTCACTCCCTCCTATCGTCTCAAGTCACTGTACTCCCCCCCCCCCCCCCCCCCCCCCCCCCCCCCCCACAAAGTCACTTTCTCTTAAAGTACGCACCTCCTCCTCTTTGCCGTCACCAGCTGGGTTTCCGCGAGGCTCTTCTCGTTCCTGTTGTTGTTGTTGTTGTTGGTCCCTCCGTGGCTCGTCCTGTCGCTGCGTTCCCCTCTCGTTCACACTTGGATCTATTTTCATCCTCTGCCTGAATAGCCTGATGATGCAGCGTGAGAGAAATTAGTGGTACTACAGCAGGCCCTGACAATGAATACGTGGCAGAATATTCATATCTTAATACTTCCAAACACTTTTTTATGGCATAGAGCTGTGAATTTAAATGTAATCATTAGTCTAACCAATAGAGACACATGCTATTCAAGCATATTAAGTGCTTGACCTGGTGGATAGTTTTATGATCAAGGTGGACAAAGCTACAGTGACTAATTAATGCATTAACCTCGTTATCCAAACAAGTTACAGATAAAACAATTACAATCTATTCATGAACACACAAAAAGCTTACTTGATCACAACGTGATGCATTAGAATAGATTACTACAAATATGCATTTTAAATACTGGTGCCATCTGAACTCAAATGTCACCCTGAAGCTGGGATACTCTAATAATGAGGCCTCGTCCATATGGTGCTGCTAGGTTTTTGTCTCGTTGCTTAATTAAACTTATTCAACCATCAGTAGGTTTAAAGAAAGGAAGAAAAAAAAAGAAGAAACTGTTGATGTGGAAATTGTGACATCCTGCTATGAGAGGCTTTCCAGGCTAACTGACGTCTCGTGGTGAGCAGCTCCGTAACCTTTTTGTTTTTTTTACTCTTAGGTTTGGACTCTCGGTCCTAAAAAAAGCAACGTACCCCACTGTTAGCCGTGGGATATGCACGAGCTTCTTAGGTAACCGTGCTGTTGCCTCAGCTTGTTTGGCAGGTAGAGGAGGAGACTCCAATGCAGTCTTGGGCCTCATCCAGAGTCAGAATGTCGATAGCCGTGTTTCTCTTGTGCTTAAGGACACGACGCGTCGGGAAAGACGTTCTCGCCGTCTTCGACTCGCCGCGCTACAACAAAGACGCTTGTCTGTGATCATGAATCGGCCTAAATAATAGATCGTCGAATGGGAGTGTTCAACACTATTAGTGCCCGTAGAACTGAGATGTGTTTAATGCTTGAAATGGGGCCGCGTCTTTACTCGTCTGGTTTGCGCGGCACATTTGCACGCCGATGAAATACATTTGCAGGGTAGCTGAGCCTTTTTTTTTTCTTCTTTTTTTTTTTTTTACTGGCGCTGCATCGGGGAGTCCCGGTGGTCGTTGTCGGTGACGCACACACACACACACACACACACACACACACACACAGAACAGAGAGTCGCGGTTCTCCGCCGTACAGACGGTCAGATCCGTGGCTTGTTCACTCGACGCTTCATCGTCTCTTCCCCCGCCGTCTGTCTCCGTCACACAACGAGCGTGTGCCATGTAACGGCGTGGCAAAGATCTCCCCCCCCCGTGAGGATGAGCATTTTCTCTCCGCACACTGTCACTGAAGTGAAAAATAAACCCTGTAATGAAGGATGAGCGCCGGGTGCTTGGCGGTCGATCCAGAATTTCTCCCGGCAACGTTCCCTCGACGTCATATACAAATTAAAGGGAGCTTCGCGGCTTTGAAAGAAGTAACGAGACTGTATTAACTTTTTTCAATCATAGCCACATAAAATCATAATGCAATGTGGTCAATTAGCAAGCCACCAAAGGTGCTGTTAAAATTTTAGCCGACCTAATAGACTGCAAAAAAAAATGTATTTAGAAATGGATGACTTAAACCCCGGATGAGCACGCTCAATCAAACAACATCCTAGCCAGTGAAAACTAGCAGTACCGGTATGTGCTTTCAAGAAATAAAGTGAGTACATGAAAACACGCCTGACGGCTCGAAGGGCTTTTGGCTCAGTGCTGCTGTGGGCCTGCACGTGTGACGGGGGGGCGGGGGGGGGGGGGGGGGGGGGGAACGCACTGTTCGTGCAGAGGCTTGTGACTGTACTGAATTCATATTTAATGGGAGGCCGGCAAACCATTTGAAGAGTGTGCCGCCGAATTCCAGTGAACCTGAAGGCAGCCACAGACTGTACTTGGTCTCTCCAGGTTGTCGTCTACCCCCCCCCCCCCCTTCTTCAAAGCCTATTTCGGGTGCTGTCCTCCAGCCTGGCGAACAAAAATAATGCCTTTGAAGCCCGCGTTTCTGGACTCGGACACACGGAGAGAAGTGATGTTCGTGTCGAGAGGAACGCGTGCCCCCATTAAGCCAGCGTCTGTTTGAACTGCGACAATGCGGATCTCATCTTTTGAAGAGCCATTTAAGGGGCAATACGAGACTTCTTAATTACAAAAGAAAACACTCCTGACTTCCACCAGAGAGCTGGACTGGCGCATAAGAAGCGAGTGTCCTCGGGGCGTAATAACGAGCGCTCAGACAGAGATGGGTGTGGGCGGTGTTGTTTTCTTGCTTAGGTAAAGGAAGCCGAGGGGAAATCCTGACTAGAAGGCCTGGTTGCACAGCAGGAAGCAGACACAATATATCAGCAAGCTGCGACTCTAGTTCACATTCTTCTACAGGCCATAAGGATTATTTTCAGTCATGCATTTGTGTTCTGAGCTCCCGTTTGGTACGGTGAACTCCCTTTGCGCAGCAGACTGTGGCAAAGAATGTGATTCTTATACCCGGCGCGTTCCTTACATGGAGAGGTGAACTATTCTACCCATCAAAGGAAAACGTTCTCGGTGGTCTTGGCGTTTTTTTTGCAACACTCTGACTCACAGATGGGACGCAGCACCGTGGCTAATACAGTTTTTCATGAATCGTGTCGTGACATTATTTGGACCCTTTTTGCGTTTTTCGGAATTACTCACCGATGAAATGTTTTCCATCTGAGGGTGGAACTTAGTTTTTAAGCTTCCTCGGCTTCTGTTTTTTTTTTTGTTGGTCCATGCAGTTTTATGATTCCATATCATCTCAAATGATGTCTTGATAGCAAAACATAGTAATAACCTGACCTAAGAAAGGCTTAAAAGACAAATGAGGTTAAACCATAAGCAGACAGGAGCCAACGTGATAGTAATGAAGCTGCTTCACAGATCGCCCCCCAAAAAAAGCCTGTCCTGTGAAACCTCCGCACTCGGCATATTTTTTTATTGTTAATATCTCCGGCGGAGTGAACGGAGGCAGACGTCACATCAATCGTACGCGTGGCCCGTCGTTCCCGTTTGTTGAATCACATTTTGGGACATTGTTCCCGATGTTTATGTGTGGCGGTTTGTCCCTCTTTTATGTAAAGTATGCACATTTCAGTTTGATTACACAAGCGGCTGTGACGGTTTTTCTGCATTTCATCAAAACCCGACGCAACGGAGAAAAAAAAGATCCTGGTTTTCTGCTAGTGTAGCATAAAAAAAATGAAAACCAGGCAACATTATGCCGTTGACAAAAGAATGCATTGCTTTAGTATAGAGTGGGACCATTGTTGTGGATGCCTGGGTCTGTGTGGGCGATACTTGGGGAGAGTTTCTCTTGTATCTCCATAACAGACAGTGACACGTACCTTAAGTCACCCGACAAAGTCGCTCCAGGGATCCGGTTATTTTGCTAATGGCTGTATTCAGATTTCATTACATATGCACAAAATGGGTATAAAAAAGGAACTAGGCTAGATGTTATTTACAGTAATGATATGAAATATTGCAAACGACAGTCCTTCAAGCTGAAACACAAAATCACGGTCAACATTTTTGACGTTTTTTTCGTTTTCACTTAACCATCGGGTATCCACAGCAATGCTTTTATTCATGCTCTGTGCTCTACTCCTCTGCAGGACGCCTCAAGACAGCGCAAAGAAAGAAAGAAGACGGTGTCATTCAGCAGCATGCCCACGGAGAAGAAGATCAGCAGTGCGAGCGACTGCATCGGTGCGATGGTGGACGGCTCTGAGCTGAAGAAGGTGCGGTCCAATTCCCGCGTCTACCACCGCTACTTCTTCCTGGAAGCCGACATGCAGTCTCTGAGATGGGAGCCCACCAAGAAGGAGTCAGAAAAGGCCAAGATTGACGTGAAATCCATCAAGGAGGTGCGGACGGGCAAAAACACGGACACTTTTAGAACCAACGGGACCTACGATCAGATATCGGAGGACAGCGCCTTCTCGGTCATCTTCGGGGAGAACTACGAGTCACTGGACTTGGTGGCAAACACTGCAGATGTGGCCAACATCTGGGTGACGGGGCTGAGGTACCTGATCTCCTACGGGAAGCACACCTTGAACATGATAGAAAGCACTCAGAACAACATGCGCTCATCTTGGCTTGGCGAGCTGTTCGACGAGGCGGGCGGCAACAACAACAACAACAGCAGCAGAAAAATATCGCTGTGTGCTGCCGTGCAGCTCGTCAAGAAGTTGAACCCCGGACTTAAAAATGTGAAAATAGAACTGAAGTTCAAAGAGCTCCACAAAGCCAAGGACAAAGCGGGATGTGACGTGACCAAAGAGGAGTTCATTGAGGTCTTTCATGATCTTTGCACTAGACCAGAGATATATTTTCTCTTTGTTCAGTTCTCCAGCAACAAAGAGTTTCTGGACACCAAGGACTTAATGATATTCCTGGAGGCGGAGCAGGGGACGGCACAAGTCAGCGAAGACACCAGCTTGGAGGTGGTTCAGAAATACGAACCGTCTAAAGAGGGCCAGCTCAGGGGTTGGCTTTCCCTCGATGGCTTCACCAACTACCTGATGTCTCCGGAGTGCCAGCTCTTCGACCCTGAACAGAAAGCCGTTTGCCAGGACATGAACCAGCCCATGTCCCACTACTACATCAACGCATCCCACAACACGTATCTGATCGAGGATCAGTTCAGAGGCCCCTCCGACGTGACGGGCTACATCCGCGCCCTCAAGATGGGCTGCCGCAGCGTGGAGCTGGACGTCTGGGACGGGCCCGACAACGAACCGGTGATCTACACCGGTCACACCATGACGACGCAGATCGCCTTCCGCAGCGTCGTCGACGTCCTCAACAAGTACGCCTTCGTCGCCTCCGAGTTCCCGCTGCTGCTGTGTCTGGAGAACCACTGCTCGCTGCAGCAGCAGAGGGTCATGTTTCAGCACCTGAAGAAGATCCTCGGCGACAAGATCCACGTCGAGCCCCCCAAACCCGAGGACTGTTACCTCCCCTCTCCCTCGGCGCTGAGGGGAAAGATCCTGCTCAAGGGCAAGAAGCTGAGCAC
Organism: Pungitius pungitius; assembly: GCF_949316345.1. Lineage (NCBI taxonomy): Eukaryota > Metazoa > Chordata > Actinopteri > Perciformes > Gasterosteidae > Pungitius > Pungitius pungitius. The sequence continues at coordinate 18,061,520 of NC_084910.1, forward strand.
CGCTTGCACCGCTTCGGAAGGCGAGGTGACGGACGAGGACGAGGGGGCGGAAATGTCCCAGAGGTTGAGCATCGAGACGCCGGAGCAGCAGCAGCAGCAGCAGCAGACGGTCGCCCCCCCGAAGAAGTTCCAGCTGTCGAAGGACCTCTCCGATCTGGTGACCCTGTGCAAGTCGGTGGAGTTCAAAGACTTCCCCACGTCCTTCCAGAGCCAGAAGCAGTGGGAGCTGTGCTCCTTCAACGAGGTCTTCGCCACGCGCTGCGCCAGCGACTTCCCGGGCGACTTCGTGAACTACAACAAGAAGTACCTCGCGCGGGTCTATCCCAGCCCCATGCGCATCGACTCCAGCAACATGAACCCGCAGGACTTCTGGAAGTGCGGTTGCCAGATTGTGGCGATGAACTACCAGACGCCCGGCCTGATGATGGACCTGAACATCGGCTGGTTCCGTCAGAACGGGAGCTGCGGCTACGTGCTGCGGCCGGCCATCATGAGGGAGCACGTGTCCTACTTCAGCGCCAACACCAAAGACTCCGTGCCCGGTGTTTCCCCGCAGCTCCTGCACATCAAGATCATCAGCGGGCAAAACCTGCCCAAGCCCAAAGGCTCGGGCGCCAAGGGGGACGTAGTGGACCCGTACGTGTACGTGGAGATACACGGCATCCCGGCCGACTGCGGCGAGCAGAGGACCAAGACGGTCAACCAGAACGGCGAGAACCCCCTGTTCGACGAGAGCTTCGAGTTCCAGATCAACCTCCCCGAGCTCGCCATGGTGCGCTTCGTGGCGCTGGACGACGACTACATCGGCGACGAGTTCATCGGCCAGTACACCATCCCCTTCGAGTGCCTCCAGCCGGGCTTCCGGCACGTGCCGCTGCAGTCCCTGACCGGCGAGGTGCTGCCGCACACCTCGCTGTTCGTCCACGTGGCCGCAACCAACCGGAGGGGGGGCGGCAAACCGCACAAAAGGGGGCTGTCCGTGCGGAAGGGCAAGCGGAGCAGGGAGTACGCCAGCATGCGGGTGCTGTCGATCAGGGCCGTGGACGACGTCTTCAAGGCGGCCGTGCTGCCGCTGAGGGAGGCGACGGACCTCAGAGAAAACGTGCAGGTGAGAGAGGAACACGAGGCAGGCGCCACTGGAGCCCATTGGATGTGTAACAACTGCTGGGGAAAAAGTTGGGAAGTGGTTTTGAATGAAATCTTGATTTAATGGTTACATTGAGATTCCTACAGCCGCCGCCACCGATGATGATGATGAGCATTCCCCTTTTAGCAGGCCGTTAAAATAATTGAACCAAATCTCCTGCCTTTTTAATATCGCCCAATCGAGACCAATCCGGTGTCATTTTAATCTGGCTCGGCCACCCCATCCAGCAGGGAAACTGTGTCATCTTGCCTTCCCGTGATCACATCTGTTTGTGACAGACATTTTATGAGAGAGGATTTATGTCAGTGGGTCTGTTTGTATTGCAGTCATTGTGTGATAACAAGCCACCGGCCTTGAGACTATAACGCATAGTTTGTTCCTCTGGTTGTTTATGTAGGGTTTAAACCAGGGCTTTCACAGGAAGGGTAGGATTTGATTGTTTGTGTGTGTGTGTGTGTGTGTGTTCCCGTGTGATACTGCTGTCAGACCAAAATGATTGAGTGTTTGCGAGACTGTTATTTTAAAAGTTATTATCTCTCTCCTCTGTGCTGCAGAATGCCATCGTGTCCTTTAAAGAGCTGTGCGGCCTTTCAGCAGTGGCCAACCTGAAGCAGTGCATCCTGGCCCTTTCTCCTCGACTCACCGGAGCCGACAACAGCCCCCTTCTGGTGTTCAACCTCGCTGACCAGTACCCCAACCTGGAGCCCCAGGGCCTGCTACCAGAGTTCCTGAAGAAAGTAGTCACCACCTACGAAACGGTGAGACCTGTTGACCATGTAGTCAAGATGTTAACATGTGGAGGTATCGTCAATGAAAACACAATGCGTGACCCGACACAACAATTCTGCATCCGTCCATCAATACCAAAAAAGTATAGAAGACCGTAACGAGCTTTGATCCAATCCAATCAATACTTGACTTAATGGGGGCATGCAGAGATGGTTACATGGCCGGAGCTCTGTTAAGTAATACAATCAATGTTCACAAGTTATGCAACATGCCATTCAGGCTATTCCCAGACAACGCCATTACCCTGAACGCATCGTGTTCCTCTTGCATCGATTCCCCCGCCCACCATGAGCCGAGTCAACCTTCATCATTATTCAAAAGAATCTGCTGGCACAAGTTGTTTCACTGCGAAAACATGGTTTCACGTCTTTTTTTTACAGGCAGGATCACAGTGCACCATATCACCTTGACTCCTTTGCATGCCGGTTTTTTAACACAAAACTTTACAAAAAGTCAACAAGAGAGGAAAAACACTCATCCAAAGGTGTTGGGTGGGGGAAAACATCCCATGCAAAAGAGGAGAAAACAAACAGTGTTTGGGGACAGGCTTAAGTGGTGGGAAGCTGCAGGGCCCCGGTGGTCTGCAGAGCGGAGCAGGACACGGAGGAAAGGGAGGTAGAAGGGAGCTGACAAACCTAAATGAAAGGAGAGCCATGCTTGAGAAGATGTCAATGATGTATGGAGCTGTACAATTAGCGATTTAGGCACGGCGTCAAAAGCCACCACAGGGAGCAGCTCGGCTCTCTCGCTTCCTAATTGGCAAAACTAGAATGTGGGTCTCTCTCCCCCCACCCGTTTGTGTGCTGAGGGAAAAGTGGAGAAATGCCAGCGTGTTGACATACTCTGGTTTCAGCTTTCACATCACGACAAATGAACTCGAGGACAAGGCGGGAAGTAGAGACGACACGGAAATGCACACATGTGGGAATACAAGGCCCACATGTCGTTGTTTTAACACTAAGCAAAGGATTTATTCTGTTGATCTTTAATATATTTTAACTCTGAATGAATACTAGTTATATCTAGTAGTATTATTATTATTGTGTGTATCTTGATATTGTTTCTATTTATAATTACTGTTTGGTTAAAATGTGTTATCTGCTTTACTAGTGGCCCTGCATAATGGCATCGTAAATCTAACATCCCCTTTTTTAAAAGTAAACAAACAATTGTATCTTTGAGAAATGCAGGTGATGATGATGATGATGATGATGATGATGATGATGATGATGATGATGATGAACATGATGATGATAGGACTAAACATAGCACTTAAAAGAGAATGGAACACGGCCCACCAACCCGGCTCATAACGTGCCTCTTAAACAGGTTTGAGACGGCGCCTCTGCCACCAAGACGGTCCTTTCCTCCCCCATCAGGGAAGTAATCACAGCGTGCGCGACAGCTCTAAGTGCCGCAGCTGCAGAGTGACACGGCTAATGACTGCGCTGGGGACAATGCGGTGATTCACTCGGCCCGTCCGCTCCCGGGCACGGAACACGGTATCCAGGGGCTTTGTGCAATCGGTCGCTCGGCCGTCTCTAATGACCCCGCGGATCTAAACGTTGATCGGGAGGAGTGCCGTTGGCATTGTGTCCGGTCACATGACCATCCAGCGTCGTTGTAGGTTTCTGACATCCGGTCAAATGAATGCACCAGAATCCACCTTGAACTGATCGGCTGCCACTACAACAACATAAATCTTTTTAAAAAAATCGCTCCCAGATAAACACTATCCCTGATTGAAAAGGGCTCGGTAATTACTTTAAAACGTTCACAGGCATGAAAAGAGCAGTGCGCCTCATTTGTGGGTTGCTTCTCAACGGAAATCACCAAAGAGTGATACCGGGCTTTAGTTGTTTGTTTTTATGTTGGCCCTTTCCAGGGGTCCATCTTAGGGGTATGATGTCGATCGCTGCATCACAGCGCGGCTTTGTTGCCCCGAGCTTGAAAATAAAACGGTCTGTCCGTCCTTCCTTCCTTCCTTCCTTCCTTCCTTCCTTCCTTCCTTTCCGTCTTGGCGGCAGCGCAGCGCGGCCCGGCTCTGTGTCACGACATGGCGGTCCACTTTAAGTCACTTAGCGAGCGTACGACCAAATGTGAAACTCAATTACAGCACAATCCCGCGCACACAAAGAGCCCAGTGCCCCCCGGGGGGGGGTGGGGGGGGGGGGGGGGGGCAAAACCTAAATCAATGGCAGAGCATTTCTTTGTGTTTATCTCCTCTGTGTCACATGAAAACGTTTAAGCGATTTCACTGAGCCCAGTGAAGCAGAACGCTCCACATGGTCCGACCAGCGGCGCCGTCACCGGGTGCTCATGTACCTCCCTGTGAGGCAGGTTACAAACGGAGCTGCAGCTTTGTGCACGCAAGCTAACGTTTGTGTAATGGTTGGTTAGGGGCGGGGGGGGGGCAGCAGCAGCAGCATTCAAAATGCAAAATAGTTCCTTTTTTTTAAGGTCTCATGAGACACGGAACCGCCTGCAGGTCACCAGAGGTTGTGCACTCAGTTAAAGGGGAACGTTAACTGTGTTTACGTCGCGCTCTCCTCCGTAGTCGTACGACCTTGATACACTGCCTCCTTTTCTGTTTTTTGCCCCCCTAACAGCATTTGAAAAAGCATGTAAAAGGACTTTGAAGGTATGGTGTATTTCGAGCGGAAGAGGCCGCGTTCCCGTTTTGAGGGAAAAGTAAAAAACGCCAAACTTTTTTGGATAATCACCAAAATTGCTCGTGTCTCCTTCCTTCTATTTCTGGCTTTTTCAAAGGCATGCCGATCTGCGTCCACGCCCACCAACGTGCCCGTAATAACAGCTTGTTTTCAGGAGCCCTCCCTGGATAGAAATCCCCAGCCAAAAGACACAGAAAGCCTCCTGCTTTATTGTGGGATACCAGTTTTTTTGTTGTTTTTTTCTGATGTGGAAAAAACGAAAAAACCAAATACAAACAAACTGTTTTGTCTGCTTTCAGGTGATCCAGACCAGCAAGACTCTGCTGGAGAGCTACGAGGGGGTCTATGAGCGAATTCTGCAAACCCAAAAAGCCGGTAAGGGAAGGTTAGAAGGTGGAAAGAGGACTACAAAAGGCTGTTTGGGTTTTTTCTGATCCCGTTAGGCGGCTCCTGAACGCCTCCCCATCTCTCTGTAGCCACACCACGCAGATCGCTCCATTTTAAAATTTCAATCGCCCTGATTATTCTTTTCTCATTTGAATGAGCGGAATTACCATTTGAATCACGTTCAAGTACGTGATCCAGTCACTGCTTTTTCTTTTTTGAAAGGCTGCGGTTCAGACACGGGTGTTTAATTCACGCCGGTAACCGCCTCTGCGCGGCATTCTAATCACAAGGTCGGGGTTTAGGGTTCAGAGAGAGATGAGCGACGAGGGGTCTGGACCACATCAAAGCTAGCAAAGCTGGCGGTTCTCCTCCACCAGATGCTAAATACTAGTAAGACGTGTGTGTGTGTGTACACACAATGTGTCCATGGAGGCTTTCCAGCCCGTAGTAACAGAACGATCGGTGTGGTCAAGTGACTCCGCTCAGCTTTCCTGCTTCCATTGGCAGCTCATCTGCTGGATTTAAGAAGACGCAGCCTGTGTCATCTGAGGTCCATCTTGTTTGATTCCGGGACAAATTGTCCTGTAACTGTGCATACACGGGTTAAAACCTGTTTGGACATTATTGCTTTTATTCAAATGCAGCACTGTCTGGCCATCAATTCCATCTTAAGTGGCATTGAAGGCTAATTAATGACGAGCAGCTGCAAGAGCCAAGTGAGAGTGGAAGGGCGGGGGGGGGGGGGGCTGACCATCATTACCCCGGCGCATCTTTATTGGTTTCCACATTCAATTTCTTTTGTCGTGGCAGATCAGAGCATCTTTTAACCAATGGGAGGATCAAAGGCTGCTTCTCCTTTTCTTTTTTTCTGCCTTGCAGCCTTTAACAATTAGCAGCGTGTGGCTTCGGGGGGGGGGGAAACGTTGAGCTTACTGGCCTCACAAAGATGCCCCCGACGCCTCTGCTCACATCTGAGCACCCGGGAGGTTTGTTTTGATACTTTTTTTCCTGCTTGGATCGAATTCGGCCCTGGCTTTCTTCTCTTCCCCCCCCCCCCGAGTGGCGAATGTGTGAAATGAGTGCGCGGTACCGTTACTCACACAGTAATGACCCTGTTCATCTCTACAGCCTTGCTCTGTTGCAATGACCACCTGCTGTTTACTGACCTGCAGTACGGCATCATTGTGTGTGTGTGTGTGTGTGTGTGTGTGTGTGTGTGTGTGTGTGTGTGGGCTCAACATAGCACACATTCACACTGTTGTGTTCTGCCTGTTGCTCATCCTCCACGAGGGATACACAAGTCCCTCTTTCCGAGTGATTCACGGTATTTAATCACGCTGTCCGATCCCTCTCCACCTTGTGGCTGTTGGTGAAGGTCGCTCTGACGGCGCCTCATTGGATGAGTTGAACATTCGGAACCCAGCAGGTTGTGGTGTAACTCTCCGTTGGGGCTGCACGGTGTGTCCTGGTTGATCGATGATTCACCATGACGGTGCATTCTTTTTTTTTTCTTTTCTGAAGCAATAGTCAACTGAATTCGGGGCAGTGAAATTGCTCAAGTTGATGCTGTTAATTCAGAAGCTTCGTCTTGTGGTCCAAAGTGCCATTATATCTGAGTGTCTAAAATCACATGGAGGTGAACCGCAAACTAGGACGCCACAGGTGGCAAGACGGATGAACTTTGATTTGTTTTCCATCCTAAACTGACTGACTGCCTGTTTGTCCCCGGTGGCCCGTGTGCACGCGCTCGGGTGCATGTTTGTATTTGAACACGGTTACATGTGCATCTGTTTCGGGAGGAACTGGGTCAGCGCAAACCCGATTCCCCCCGGTGCAGCGCGTTTGGGGCGGCAACAGTTATTGAAGTTGGGAGTGATCTGATCACTGCGGCTCAGACGGGACCCGGTTTCCCCTCGGAAAGGAAAAGCAGCCCGACACCTGCCAATTAGCATTCAGGGGCGGGTGCACGGCCCGAAACCCGCCGCAGACCGACACCATCAGGCAGGAGATGTTTCCCAGGGAGCTGCGGCGACACTTTGCACAATCCAAAGCGAGGGTCCGGTGTGTGTGTGTGTGTGTGTGTGTGTGTGTGTGTGTGTGTGTGTGTGTGTGTGTGTGTGGGTGGTGATGGAGGACCAGAGTGCTTCTAAAAAAATACAGTCAGGCCATTAAAGGTGCAGGACGCCAAGGACACAGCATCTCTCTCTCTCTCTGTACGTTGTATTTATTACTAGAGTTGAGACCAGGTGTTTTTTGATGAATTGCTTGATTTTGCATTCATAGCGACGGTTTGTCTCTTGAGTGTGTGACACCAAGTGTGCTGCGGCCTCCACCGGGTGGGTCCCTGGCTGGAGGAGCGCTGTGAGCGGCCTTCAGGTCGGGTCACCTGGCATCGATTCACATGCATGAAATATTGACTGTCAACAATGCGACAGGCTGAAGACCCAAAGATCTGTATGAGAGGGGGCATGGAGCAATGTATATACTACACTAAATCTATAAAGCATATAAGTGCATATGGTTAATTTAATTTTAAAAAATTGTGACTATGCCGGTAATACCGCTCATTGAAATGTGATGTCGGACAAAACAGGTGACCTTAAGAATCTCATCACATTGATACTGAAACGCATCAACCTGCAGCCATGCAAACATTGTTTTATTTTGTTGTTGTTTAAACCGGGCGTAGTTTACAGCGGGGGCCCATCGCCCCGTGTCTGATAACAGTGAGATTAGATACGATCCTCTGTGGTTGAAATGAGCTGCCTCTCAGTTCGCCTTCGTCTCGCAGCTTTACCTCAGAGATCAGGATCTGAGGCGCCGCGCTGAGAATGAGCTTACCCCCCTTTCTCGCCTGCTGCCAGACTCCATAAAATGTTGCTAGGCAACCTCCAGTGTGAGTTGTGTGTGTGTGTGTGTGTGTGTGTGTGTGTGTGTGTGTGTGTGTGTGTGTGTGTGTGTGTGTGTGTGTGTGTGTGTGTGTGGAAGCTGTGCACCTTCTTCAAGCACAGTCATGTTCACGTGCACGCTGTTACAGAAAAGCAAACTGAAAAGGACACAAATCCTTTAGGTGTGTGTGTGTGTGTGTGTGTGTTGCATTAACACTTTAAATGCTCAGCTGAGCGGCTCGAGATCAGCACAACGCAACACCTCGAAAGGCAATTTGGGAAGGGGGGGGGGTTTCTCTCGTCTGCACGCCGCGTTTCCATGGCAACCGCAGCAACAGGGGGCCGGGGCAGACTCGAGCTGATGTCAGCACTTCACGTCGAAACGTGTGCACGCTCACCAGGAACCATCAGAGCAGGAGTGCGGGGGGGGGGGGGCTCTTTGTTTGGTGGCCGTAGGAACTCCGCTCGGTGGCCCCCCCTTCGGGTTCATTTACCTCAGAGGCTGTGGTCGCCGCATTGAGCATTGAGCATGTCCTTAGTCAGACTTGTCATGCAAAGGGGGGGAGAGAGGGTGGGGGGGGGGGGGGGGGGGAGGGAGAAAGAGTTCCTCTGGAGACAAATCCCTCCTCTGTTGGCTGCCTTGATGCTGATCCACAGCGAAAGGACGAGATGTCTGCGTCGCCCACGTTGCCTCGCTCTCTGTTTCCTCGCGGCTTCCTTCAACTCACCGTTTTGTTTCCTTCACTTCCTCCAAGGTCCCATGCATTTTTTTTTTCATTTCTCTCTCATCCTCAGATCATCTCCTTAATTGGTTTAGAAACCTGCACTTTTCCTCTTCCAGACCTGACATGTGGGGAGGAATCCTCCTCCACAGCCGAGGGGCCTCTGTGCTTCCCTCCTCTGCAAGATGAGTGTGAAATGTTGACAGGAAGTGCCAGTGCTTCCGCTCCGATGGGTTTCCTCGCCGCGACGACGAGCCCCGGCGCCCCGATCGCGCCTCGCCGCGTCGCAAAAAAAAAGGGAAAAGGCCGCGATTGACTCGACGCTCGCTCTCGTCTGCTTTCTCCCCTTCGCAGGGATGGAGTTTCACGAGAACATCCACGACTCGGCGGTGAGGGAGGGGCTGAAGGGGCGCAAGCTGCACAAGGCAGTGGAGAGCTTCACCTGGAACATCACCATACTGAAGGTGAGCTCTTTCTTCACAGAAGGCGTCGTGCGGGGGGGGGGGGGGGGGGTTGTTCCTTAAGGGAGAGGTTACAATAATGATACTATTTCCCCCCCCCCCCCCCCCCCCCCCCCCCTTAGGGCCAGTTAGACCTACTGAAGCACGCGAGGAACGAGGTCCAGGAGAACCTCAAGCAGATCCACTACGCCGCCCTGACCAGCAACCTGAGCAAAGGCGGCCCGCAGGGGGGCCCTGAGTCCAAGGGCAGGCGCAGCCTGGAGGCCATCCCCGAGAAGGCCACGGCGGAGGAGGAGCTCACCGACGAGGACAACTAGAGACACCGCCACCCCCCCACCCCCCCTCTGAGTTCAGACTGCGGGACTGAAGGGAGACATTTGCCCCGCGTGTGATATGCCGCCCGGCCATGAGACGCCATGAGACGCACACACAGGCCTTTATCAAAGTGCCAGACCCCCCCCCCCCCCCCCCCCCCCGCAGAAACCCACCCCCGAAATCATTCCTCTCGCCCAGTCTCACTTCCTGGGAGAGCCGAGCGAACTACCAGCCTCGACGTCATTCAAGGCGTCGACCTCACTGTCCAGAGACGCTGTCCTGAGAAAGGAGGAGATTTTCCTAAAGCACAATTTTTTGGAGTTTTGAATGTAACATTCGAGCGGGAGAAGAAAAGAAAAGAAGAAAGATGTCCGTTTACAAACTGTCCGTGTTCCCGTCTGCCAAAATGCTACCCTATGTGTGTGTATATATGGAGTTTCCTGTTACGTTTGTTTCCTGCAGAGTGCGTCATTTTATGATTATATACTTGGACATAGATTTATTTTATAAAGAGATATATGAACACGAGGGGAGAGAACGAGGCGGCTTTTGTTTTTTAACCTGTAGATAACGAGGCTCGTTCTGATGATAGATTGTCTTGTGGGGGCGGAGCCTCGATAACCTGCAGCCCCCCCCCGAGAAGGAACCCCGACCGCCCTCATGGAGGGGGGGGCTCCAACGACCAGCATTTCACCCGCGGGGGGGGACGGGGACATGTCCCGTCTTTTCTTATGCTCTGAATTGCTCCAGCGATGGAAACGGGTATTTATTTTAAACAAAGGTCCCTTTTCTTTTTTTTTTCTTTTTTTTTTAAGAAGTCTGCAAGCCATCAAACGGTGACCGTCTTTTGGCGATTTCCTCTCCACGAGTGGGCTGTCGAGCGGCCCGAGCCGCGATGTCGGGCCCCTGATTTGCGATGGCTTGGTTTCCGTTGGCTGCGGGACCGGAGGTCTTTTTTAAGGCCCGTTTCACTTTCCTCTCCAGCGCCCGGTCCGTTAGTCAGACTTTCGGTGCAAAGGTCACCCACTTCCTGCGGGTTGGGGGGGGGGGGGAAGAATTTTAAACTCAGGTCTGTTGAGAAGACGGTTGGGGGGGAAGAGACGTTTCATTTAATAATGACACCTTTTGTAACAGTTAATGATCCAAAGTTTCCCTGTGATTTTCATGGTGCCACGTTACTGTTCCCTCAAGCCTTCTCCCCACTTATTCACCTAACAGTCCACACGTTTGTATCTTTCTCCTTTCCGATGAGGGAAAGGACCGTTGGGCTGGACGGACGACGCTTCGGGAACGAGCAGTGCTCGGCGTGATCCGCGCTCCGTGAAGTGCACGCTAAACTTAATCCGGTCGAACAATAAACAAGACTTCGTTCGGGAAGGCCCGGAATGTTCCACGGAGACGATGGTTCAGTGTTCAGCGGTCGGTTTGGGCTTTTATTTTCCAATTTATTTTGTTTATATCCGTGTTCTCCGGGAGGTTACTTGCACAAAGAAACACGTTGTCATAACAAAATCCAACTCAACAGCGCCACAAAACGTAGCCTCCAAATCAACCACTAACGTCCATTAAGTGAATAAATGGGTTTTAGAACTGATGCATAAGAATACATCAGCAAGGTGGAGCTAATAAACTGTGCAAGTGGGCTCATATATATTTAATTATGTTTTCTCTATATCACATTCACTCTTTTTTTCATCAGCAGGTCCATCTTTTAACAGGGAAAAGATTTCAGCTGCATACACAAGATGTGAAATCCGAACCGTGGCATAACTTGACACGTCGATCTCATCAAATGTTGAAATCGCAACAGAATTTTAAAATGAAAAGTGGATTTGTTTTCACTTCCCCAGCCGACGCTTGGCCGTGCGTCGTTCTATTCAAACGCGTTTGTTCTAGAAGAAACGAACCGTTTAAGGATGAGGCCAAAAAAAAAAAAAAAAGAAAAACAACAAAGGGAAACCTTACCAAGCGCCGTCTGGGTTCTGCAGGGACACAATACATCGGCCCATCTTATGTTGATAATTCACTTCTGTGACCTAATTAAAACAAATGGCCTGAAATGCTAAATTGGATTAGATTTTAATTTTTCAGGCCACATGGCCTCGCCCTACTTTTACATGTTTTTTTTTGCGGGGGGGGGGTTCAAAGTATTGCAAGAAATCAATTACTTGAATTCACTTACAGATTTCCACACAGTAATTTGTTATTCAATTTGACACAAGAACATTTGTTATATGAAGCTCAACTCTCTCTTTCATCTGCAGCTCTTTGCCTTTTTTTTTCTTCCTTTCAAACGCCTTCCAGACAAAAGACGCCTGGACTCCACTGCTGTGCCAATCAGCGCATTCCTCATGCATTGAGAAGACAAAAAGAAAGAAAAGCAGCATTTCACGTGTACCCCCGACTCGTGTCTTCATCTGTCAAGTCCCAAAGAACGAATAAACAAACGTTGGATAGATTTGTGTGTCCAATGTGTTTTTTTTTTTTGCAGGCCTCGACCATGGCCTCTGATCCAGGAATTTAAGCTCCGCCTCCTGCGGCCTTTATTCCCGAAAACCCATCTAGTGCCCAAATGCGTAAACGCGCGAGTCGCGTCGCCTGCACGGACACGTGTGCACGTTGTTTATTCGTTTTTCAAGGGTAGTCAAGGGCGAGGTCACAGGCCAGAGGTGCAGGCATCAGTATTGATTAGCTCTCTCTGTGTTGAGTGGAGCCGAGCGAGCGCACGCACGCGCGCACACACGCGCGCACACAAAAGCAGCAACACGCAAACTTTATTTGTACAGCGAGACTCAAGGTGCTTCGCCCGGAGTAAATTACGTTAAGGCCGCTGATTTGATCGAATCATTCAATGATCGTGACTTCGTATGACATTATAAAACTAAATATTTGATTAAATGAAGAAATGAGAAGAATCCACTGAAATCTAATAACGGCAATTCTGCTCCGAAAAAGGTAAGACGCTGCTGCTGCTGCTGCTGCTGGTGGTGGTGCTGCTAATGATGGTGCTGCTGCTAATGATGGTGCTGCTGCTGCTAATGATGGTGCTGCTGCTAATGGTGGTGGTGCTGCTGCTGCTAATGATGGTGCTGCTGCTGTGGTGCTGCTAGTGGTGGTGCTGCTGCTAGTGGTGGTGGTGCTGCTAATGATGGTGTTGCTGCTGTGGTGCTGCTAATGATGGTGCTGTGGTGGTGCTGCTACTGCTGCTAATGGTGGTGCTGCTGCTAGTGGTGGTGCTGCTGCTGCTGCTAATGATGGTGCTGCTGCTAGTGGTGGTGTTGCTGCTGTGGTGCTGCTAGTGGTGGTGCTGCTGCTAGTGGTGGTGGTGCTGCTAATGATGATGGTGTTGCTGCTGTGGTGCTGCTAGTGGTGGTGCTGCTGCTAATGATGGTGCTGTGGTGGTGCTGCTACTGCTGCTAATGATGGTGCTGCTGCTAGTGGTGGTGCTGCTGCTGCTAATGATGGTGCTGCTGCTAGTGGTGGTGCTGCTGCTGCTAATGATGGTGCTGCTGCTAGTGGTGGTGGTGGTGCTGCTGCTGCTAATGATGGTGCTGCTGCTAGTGGTGGTGGTGCTGCTGCTGCTAATGATGGTGCTGCTGCTAGTGGTGGTGCTGCTGCTGCTGCTGCTAATGATGGTGCTGCTGCTGCTAATGATGGTGCTGCTGCTGCTGCTGCTAATGATGGTGCTGCTGCTAGTGGTGGTGGTGGTGCTGCTGCTGCTGCTAATGATGGTGCTGCTGCTAGTGGTGGTGGTGCTGCTGCTGCTAATGATGGTGCTGCTGCTAGTGGTGGTGCTGCTCCTAGTGGTGGTGCTGCTGCTAATGATGGTGCTGCTCCTAGTGGTGGTGCTGCTGCTGCTGCTAATGATGGTGCTGCTGCTAGTGGTGGTGGTGGTGCTGCTAATGATGGTGCTGCTGCTGCTAGTGGTGGTGCTGCTGCTGCTAATGATGGTGCTGCTGCTAATGATGGTGCTGCGGCTAGTGGTGGTGGTGCTGCTGCTGCTAATGATGTTGCTGCTGCTAGTGGTGGTGGTGCTGCTAATGATGATGGTGGTGCTGCTGCTAGTGGTGGTGATGCTGCTAATGATGGTGCTGCTGCTAGTGGTGGTGCTGCTGCTAATGATGGTGGTGCTGCTGCTAATGATGGTGGTGCTGCTGCTAGTGGTGGTGCTGCTGCTAATGATGATGGTGGTGCTGCTGCTAGTGGTGGTGGTGCTGCTAATGATGGTGTTGCTGCTGTGGTGCTGCTAATGATGGTGCTGTGGTGGTGCTGCTACTGCTGCTAATGGTGGTGCTGCTGCTAGTGGTGGTGCTGCTGCTGCTGCTAATGATGGTGCTGCTGCTAATGATGGTGCTGCTGCTAGTGGTGGTGTTGCTGCTGTGGTGCTGCTAGTGGTGGTGCTGCTGCTAGTGGTGGTGGTGCTGCTAATGATGATGGTGTTGCTGCTGTGGTGCTGCTAGTGGTGGTGCTGCTGCTAATGATGGTGCTGTGGTGGTGCTGCTACTGCTGCTAATGATGGTGCTGCTGCTAGTGGTGGTGCTGCTGCTGCTAATGATGGTGCTGCTGCTAGTGGTGGTGCTGCTGCTGCTGCTGCTAATGATGGTGCTGCTGCTGCTAATGATGGTGCTGCTGCTGCTGCTGCTAATGATGGTGCTGCTGCTGCTAATGATGGTGCTGCTGCTGCTGCTGCTAATGATGGTGCTGCTGCTAGTGGTGGTGGTGCTGCTGCTGCTGCTAATGATGGTGCTGCTGCTAGTGGTGGTGGTGCTGCTGCTGCTAATGATGGTGCTGCTGCTAGTGGTGGTGCTGCTCCTAGTGGTGGTGCTGCTGCTAATGATGGTGCTGCTCCTAGTGGTGGTGCTGCTGCTGCTGCTAATGATGGTGCTGCTGCTAGTGGTGGTGGTGGTGCTGCTAATGATGGTGCTGCTGCTGCTAGTGGTGGTGCTGCTGCTGCTAATGATGGTGCTGCTGCTAATGATGGTGCTGCGGCTAGTGGTGGTGGTGCTGCTGCTGCTAATGATGTTGCTGCTGCTAGTGGTGGTGGTGCTGCTAATGATGGTGGTGCTGCTGCTAGTGGTGGTGATGCTGCTAATGATGGTGCTGCTGCTAGTGGTGGTGCTGCTGCTAATGATGGTGGTGCTGCTGCTAGTGGTGGTGCTGCTGCTAATGATGATGGTGGTGCTGCTGCTAGTGGTGGTGCTGCTGCTAGTGGTGGTGCTGCTGCTAGTGGTGGTGCTGCTGCTAGTGGTGGTGCTGCTGCTAATGATGGTGGTGCTGCTGCTAGTGGTGGTGATGCTGCTAATGATGGTGCTGCTGCTAGTGGTGGTAGTGGTGGTGCTGCTAATGATGGTGCTGCTGCTAGTGGTGGTAGTGGTGGTGCTGCTGCTGCTAATAATGGTGCTGCTGCTAGTGGTGGTGCTGTTGCTAATGATGGTGGTGCTGCTGCTAGTGGTGGTGCTGCTGCTAATGATGGTGGTGCTGCTGCTAGTGGTGGTGCTGCTGCTAATGATGATGGTGCTGCTGCTAGTGGTGGTGGTGGTGGTGGTGCTGCTGCTGCTGCTAATAATGGTGCTGCTGCTAGTGGTGGTGATGGTGGTGCAGTTGTGTGCAGCCAATCGGGAGCTGACTCGCCATGACAACCTCCAGCTGCCTTTCACAGATGAAGTCCCAAATGGCTTGGAGGTCAATAAATGCTTCACACTCCACCTCCATCGCTCCATCTCTCGGTGTGAAGGAGCTTTCAGTGGAGACGTTGGCTGTGCCGTCACAGTGAACTTCCACCATGTCTCCTCATGTTGAAAGGTTCAGGAAGTCCTGCACATGATCTGCAGAAGGTGGACACATCTTGTCTTTCTTGGCCCAAATGAAAACGGGTGGATTATGATGTGAATGCATTTTATACTCTGCGATGACTCTTAGTGCAAAGCCCAGCATTAAGATGCAAACATGAAAGAATAAAGTGGTGAATGTGCTACGTGGAGACGCAGATAAGAGCTCCGCCGATCACAATCCACTCACCATAAATCCATACTTTGCCCCTGACAGCGCCATGGCAACGCATGTTTGAAGTGGGTTTAATGTTTTATTACATTGCACTCAACCAACGACGACCTTTAGATCCCGAAACGCCGACGTGTCGAAATTCAACCGTGCGTCGATTGAGTGAACGCTGCCTTTTGTGAGTCGACTTCTGAACAATCAATGAGCCCGATCGAAGAAACGCGCCGTTTCAGGCTCTCAGTGGTCCTCAGCCACATCGACCCCCCCCCCATCTGCTGGTGTTGTTGGACTGTACGATACCACGATCCGTCGTTATCTGATATTTAACTTTGTGGAAATTTGTTCTCCTTTTTATGCCGTTTAAAAAAATAAAAAAAGAATTATTGGCCACCGGTGTTTACTAAATCCCCAAAATCCCTTTCTAGGATATCGCATGAACTAATCACTGCAAGCGATGTCATCCAATGAACCATCACAGCTTACGCCACCCGGCTCCAGAGGCCCTTTTGGCTCCATTCGACGCCGCCAAAGGGCCTCTGAGCGGACCTCGGTCCGACCCCCCCCCCGACCCCCGCATCATCTTTATCTTTATTTTCCTCCATCCGGTTGGTCCACACTGTTGACCGTGGTGGCTCTACTTCGTTCACGAGGAACACCAATAAATGGACGGATTACCGGGTCATCTTTTCACCTCGTTCCCCGTCGCCATTGACGAGCGAAATTTTTAAAAAAAGAAAGAAAAAAACGCTAGCGGCGAATTGGCGACGTAGTGCTGAATGACCTGTCCGTCGTGGGGGGGGGGGGGGAGAAACAAACAATGTCACACACGGAGTGTGACACAATAACGACTTGTTCCGGCCTCCCGACACCGTTGCCACGGCTGCGCTGTCAGGATTTCGCTCCCCAACCCCCCCAACCCCCCCCCCCCCCCTCTCGAACAAACTCTGCTTCTCTCCGACACATAATGGCCGCTTTGGGCGCCACCGCCATAACTCAACGTCGGTAGAGGGGACCATTGTGCGCTGGAGGAATGGTGTCAGGGGAGGAGGGGGGGGGGTGGCTCGCTCCCTTTGGCTCGGTGGGCTAACCAATGAACCCCGGGAACGATATTAATGCAATTGCTCAAGCAGCTGGTTGTTGTCTGAGTTATGTTCCATTGTTTGAAGGGGGGGGAGGAGGGGGGAGGAGGGGGGGGGGGGAGAAGGAAAAGGGGAACAGTGTGGTTCAGTAACCACTATGTTTAGAGAGAAAAAAAAGAGGAAGTTCACAAAGAGACACACAGTGTGAAACACAAATCAGATGTCCCAACTACTAAATGCATTGTTTCACTGCTTTGATTGATGTTGCCGAGTGTTTGAACGTGAACATCTGTCCACAGCTGCAGTGTTCTGCCGCTTTATTTCAAAACATTTTCAATATATTTATTATTTGACTTTTTGGTCCACGAAATCTTTCTACCTAACATATTTTGACTTTTTTCCCCCCCCAAAAAGATATTATGTGTAGCTTTTTTTTTTCCATGACTCAATTTATTGTGATTTCTTTCCATTACTTTTTGGGAACGAATACATTTTGCTTTCTTTTTTCCATTACTTCTTTGACCTTACACATTTGACATTTTGACCTCCACTTTCCACTTTCAATCCCATTTAATCATCTAACACTTATTTGACTGGTTCACAAAAATTTAGTCATCATGTTGTGATTTAAAACGCTTCAGAGTGGAAAGTTACATCTTAAAGCAGTTCACGCAGTACTTTTGACCGAGACGTATCAAATTAGGTGTATGTACGTGTATCACATTTCGATTTTTAAAAAAAATATAACCGGGGGCTAGACCCGACAGGAAGAAATTCCTCTTGTTTTTTTCAACCATTTACAGGCACTTTACTTCACTGATGCCCTGTACGCGGGGGTTTCATCGATTAGAACAGGGAATCATTTTTCGATTGTTCCAGAGCCAGACTGTAAATGTAAGGCTGGTCACGTGGGGTGTTCCCTGAATGATTCATATTACAGATTACACGACATTATCCCATCCTTTGGCTTAAAAGTATTCCTCTAAAACCTCTAATCTGATAATATATTTTTTCTCTCTCACGTGGATGTGTTGTGACAGCGCCGATTTAATTCACTATTTTAACCATTTCTTTTCCTGTACGTTTATGGTCCTCTGCTGCCACCTGGTGGTCAGACAGGAGTCCTGCCAACCTGCTCGTCACAGCACACAGTCACACAGCAGTTCTCTAAATATACAAACTATAAACTAAAATATACAAATAAAGATGCGACCTCTTTTAATGTTTCCTGTGAGCTGTGGTTTTTTTGGGGGGAGGGGGCCACGCGGTCAGCACATTCTGTGGAATCTCCTCTTGTCTCCAAGGTTAAACTCTGTCCTTCAAAGAGCTGATCCCTCATGAGCTCCCTGTATGGATGGGAAAAAGTCCAGTTAGAGGAGGATCTGTGTTTGGTCCCTCAACACTGAGACGCTGCACATCGAGGTGATTTCCACTAGGTGGCAGAACGAGCTCAGAGACGTCGGGTGCCCCCTTCCCCAGGAGCCGCTCCCGAGCTCTCCATCTAATCACGTCCTATTCTGCTGGGAGCCGCCTCCTGCTAGAGTATCACACCTGCCCGCTTTGTTCTTTCCCCCCCCTCCGCCGCGCCAGGGGAGTGAGCGCGGTGCCCCGCTCTCCCAAGATGCACCGCAGAGCTCGCCTTGCGCGAGGCAAGCGCCGCCCGACATATGGCACTTTCTTTAAAAAAAAAAGAGACAACAAAGAACGAAATGAGTCAAAAATGAACCGTTGCTAAGAAATGCTGCATGCGAATGAGAGTTTGGGGGGTGGGGGGGGTGCTGGAAGTCGGAGGCGTCAGGCGACTTCTTCGGGCCCTTTGGAGGATTGTCGGTAGAGTTGGTTTTCATATGCAAAACGCGCGCCAAAACCCGGGGACTTCGCAACTTTGCACCGTTGATGGAATCCAGAAAAGAGAAAAAAACTCCAACCGTCCGTCTCGACGTCCGGAGCGCGTTTGGCGTCGCATCCTCCAGCGCCGCCTGTTTACTACAAAACCGCACTGTTTGCCGGGCCGAGGGAGCCTTGATGGAATCGGAGTCCATTAGCATGGAAGGCGGCATCGAGGTGACTTTAGCTCCTAATTAAAAACAGATGTGTCCATTTAATAGTCTTAATACTTTGTGGGAGAGCGAGACAATCACCGCATGAAATATCTATTTGCCTCATTAAATCGGGGGAGGCTTGATCATGATGAGAAGCGGGCTAATGAATGAAGACAGACATGTTTACCGGGTTGTTTAAACAGTGTTTTGCTGGGAGGAGAGAGGCTGGAATCTAAGATGGACTGTTTGCCGGCAGGAGGGGGAGGGGGGGGGGGGGGGGTGGAGGGAGGGAGTACTCACAGCTAGCTGAGGACTAATGGGATGAATGGCAGGTGGGGTGAGGTTAAAAAAAAAAAAACACGTCTGAAATCCTAAACGCAAAGTATTTTTATAATCAAATAACACAACAACAACAACAACAACAAAAAAAGCAGCTGGAACGACTTCCACAGTTATCAGAAGTGTTGAGAATTCATGTTCTGACAAGCGACTTAACGATTAGCCGGCTGCTGGCTGTCAGCCGTTTGGAAGCTTATCGGGGGGGTAAGTGAGCATGATGCCCGCGTCGAGCTCACTTAATTCTCCACAAACTGTCAAGCGTTTCAGCGAGGCGTGTGTGTGTGTGTGTGTGTGTGTGTGTGCGTGTGCGTGACAGGGGCAGGGATGTGTGTGGACACGTCGGCCTCCGCCCCCCGGGGGGGGGGGGACCTGCTGTCACATCCCATCACGGGAGGCGGCGGCGGGCGACGGCGGGCGGCGGCCTTCCGCGGTGTGGGTGGGTGTGTGTGGGCGGTGCTCCGGGTTGGTGCCCCGTGAGCCAAAGCGTTTGACCCCCCGGAAGTGGAGTGGAGTGGGGGGGTCAAGGCGAGAGAAGGCGAGAAAATTGAGACGCACAAAAAGGCCCGAACTGGCCCCCGCCAAGGAAAGCACATTGATGCTGTGTCACTATAATCTATAAATAATATATGCACTGAAGGCCGGGCTTTGATCTCAAAACCAGCGAGCACCTGATGGTTGATTCAAATGTTCCATGTTGAATTGGATTTTAAAGCAAACAGGAGGACCGGACTCAGCCAGCTGATTCATTATGGCGACTTCTTCATCACGTGCGGACTCGCAGGTTAAAACTCACCTGACTGACTCTGGCTGACGCAGGTGTTTGCACCCACTTTGCGGGGGCTCGCTGGGTTCAGTCCCACAGACGGGGCGCGACGTCACTCAGCCAGTCAACCGGTGCGCGGGCTGTCGGGCGCCGGAGTTGTTAGCGCAGATGATTTAGCTAATTGGAGCCGGACGGATCTGCTGCGTGTGCTGGAAAAATAAAAAGACCCCCGGGGACCTGAGCTCACCTCCGGTGGAGGGGGGGAGGGGGGAGAGGGCGCGGCGATGGGGAGGTCCCATCGGCGCGGTTGCTAATGTAGCGGAAGAAACGCGGGGAAGGGAAAGACATGTGAAATAGACACATTAGCATTGGGTCAAAAGAACCGAGGGGGGGGGGGGGGGGGGCGGTATACAGAGGGCACATTGCAGTATTTGTGCACTGAAGCTGATGTGTGAGCTCATGTTTAGTTTTAATATTAAATGTGCACATACGTTCCTTCCTTATAATGAAGTTGTATGAAATGTACTGTAATGTCAGAGGATAACTAAGATCCAAAAACAACTTTTTGTCATCAAGCACCGACTAAACGTGAACCTCGTGTTGAGGGAAACTAATCACTGACCCCTTAAAGGCCCCTTAAAGGCCCCTTAAAGGCACTGATCCTTCATCCTCCTCATTACCGCATCAGCAGGGGAAACCTACCATTGTCCATTGCCCCCCCCCCCCCCCCCATTTTTTTTTTGTACAGGCAAACATTCGTACATTGATATGGATCCAACTCCCCTTTGTGTCCCCCCCCCCCCCGACACAAACACTTCTCCTTCACATGAGCAAAGCCCGATCCGCGCTGAGGGAGGCAGAGTTGACTTTAAATATGGCGCCACGAGCTGGGACCCCCGCCGTCTCCTGAGGGCTAATTATTATTATTAGCACTCTGAGCCGCAGCGTTGTCTTCCCCCCCCCCCCCCCCCTCCCCCCTCCCCCCGCCCTCCGCCCAAGAGGCCTTTCGAGCGACAGCGAGCATCCACGCTCCTCCAGGTCGAGCCGAGGCGCTAATACCCAGGCTAATAATGGCTGCCAAGTGGAGCGAGCGCTGAGCTAATAGCGGGCGGTGAGGGACGGGCAAAGTGCCACCGCGGGGACACGTCTCGTCTCAGACTCGGCTGTCCAGAGGCCCGTCCCCCCCCCCCCCGCCCCTCGGTCCTCAGGTTGTAATTAGTAGCCAGCGACAACAAGGAGGCTCTACAGAGGAAAAACAGCTGCACGCCAAGCAGGTTGCAGGAGGACCCGTGCAGCAATAATAATTACCAGTCAAAACAATCAGCCCCCAGAGATGGATATTCTATTACATACGGGCAGCGGGGAACTTTTCTTCTTAAACAATAGGGGGACAGGGGGGGGGGGGGGGGGGGGACGGTCAAAGCGTGTGGTCCAACATCTTTAGATGTCCACTTTAGCTTAGTGAGGCTCGCAGTGCTTCATTTGGTGTTTCACTCCGTGCCAACGTACCGCATACACATACATACAGTATATATATATACATATATACACTTATACATGTATATATATTTCCCCCCCCCCCACCCCAAGTCAACATCCACGTCATGAGTAGGAACCAACGAGCTTGAGGCTGGCCCACGCGCAGTTTGTGTGGTTTTTGCAACGTCATGAGCCGAAAAAGCAGCGGGAAATGTAAAAAAAAGGTGCAACGTGTCGACCATTCACTCGATCTTTACGAAGAAAGGGGAGTTTATAAATAATGAAATAATTCTGTCCACCGTAAGGTGACGAGAAGAACCGGATCTGTGGCTCCGACCGGCTCCCTGTTTGTCTCGTCGTTCACTAAATACCTTTTTGATTTCTCCCCCACTGACGGAGGTGGGAATGAGTGCACAGCAAGTGCAAACGCTTTAACGGCAATTAAGCAAAAATGAGGCGGAGGACCATTATCCTTCCTCAAAATGCATCCCGGGCCTTCGCCACGAGACGCGATTTGTGTCCTCGCTGATGGTCCAAGACGCGATTACCTCATCCGACGAAACGGCACCCGTTTTCATATTTCATTGTACAAGGCTCGTTGTTGTTGTTGTTGTTCTTGACTCGTGGAATTATTGACCTGCCAACGCTCAGCTGGCTGAGTGAGGTGTTCAATATGAATGCCTCCCCCCCCCCCCCCCCCTCTTGTGATGTAGAGCATGTTTCAGACCGGAGCGGATCTGACCCCCGAGTCTGACCCCGAGTCTTCTCAAGACTTTCTGATCTTATTCAGACCAACAAATGCATTTTTTCCAAGAGGACAGAAAAAAAACACGACGAGAGCCTCATGCATTACATACATTTCGCAAGTAAAATCCCAGAATGCAACAAGCCAGTTATTATTTCATTGCACCTTATCCAATGGCCACTTGGATACTTTTTGTCTCATCCATTAATGCCGTGTTTTACTCCGCGAAAACCTCGCATCCCTGGTTCTTACAGAAAAGCAATCTTTCCAAATGTCCTCAGTAGCTTCGGCGAAATGTCCCCCCCCTTCCCCCACCCCCCCCCCCTACGTGTCACTCCTTCATAAACTACAGAAACACACAGAGGACATAAAGGCTGCGTCGAAGGAGGCGAGTCGGAGGTGACGCAGGGCGCTCTGTTCAGAGACCTCCCGCTGCGGCCTGTTGCTGATACACAAGTATCCAAAAACCGACACCCTCCCCCCCCCACCCCCACCCCTCGCTGCACAGCGAGCCCAGGGGCTGATGGGAGTTCTCGGGGGAACCATTAGCGAGCGGATCGGCAATGCGCCGCGGAGGGAGCGGGCGCAATTCACGGGAGAGCGCTGGAAGAACTCACAACACTCTAACAACACCTGTCACCCCGGCGCCTAATGAGAAACACAATTAGCAATTAACAGTGCGATCTGTCAGGGCTAATACCTGCCTCCCTGCACACGCACACAGCTGGGGGGGAGGGGGGGGGGGGACGTCCTTCATCAGCACTTCCACGCAGGTATGAAATGAGCACAAACAAGCGGATCAATTAGACAGGTGACGTGATGCTGTGGAACCTGAGCCGATTCCCCACGCAGCGTCCGCGGGAAAACAAGTCTTCGCCCCCCCCCCCCACACCCACCCCCCTGTCAGCAGCGGCCTCGAGGACACCGACCCCCCGTCCAACACTGCTCCCCGGCTACTTCCAAGGAGACGTTTGAGGGCGCCTCTGACCGCGTGCAGGTCTCCATCGACGTCCTCGGGGGGGGGGAGAAACAAAGAGAAACAAGCTGCACGGCGTCGGTTCATAATTAATCGTAAAAAACATGCACGTTGTTGTGTAAAAGTGGCCTGTGGATCGCGGAAGTGACATTGCTCACTGATGTCACTTCTGCTCCGATGGAGAAATCTGCTGAAACTTTCATGGCCTTCGACACACTGGAAGCCGTTGGAATGACAGCTCACCCTTTAGCCACTCTCAAGTTATTGACGCTTTGCTTCACAAAATAGACATTGTGTGGTAGCATTTGAAATGTCATTCGATTAAAAGCGTTTGAATTCAGAAAAGCGATTCCTAATAAACTGCCGAACCATCACACACAAACACTGGCTGAGTTCTAATTGGATTACACCAGATTGTGTGTGTGTGTGTGTGTGTGTGTGTCTGGCGCAGTAATTGTGTCGGCCTTGTTGGTCAGCGGGGAATTGAAGTGTTAAATCCAATTCTGAATGTGTGTCTCTCGTACAGAGGAGGGGAGAGATGTAGCGTGAGCACCGACCATATGTCACCGTCCCCAATTCCGGGGGACTGAATATGGATGAGAAGCGACTGGAGGTCCTGGCGTGGCCACCGGAAGCAGGTTTGCACTGTGACGGCGTGAGCCCCCCCCCCCGCTGCAAAAACTCACCGAGATTTCCATTTGATGAAGATAAAAAAAATAAAATAATACAACGGTGGCTTTCACTCTCCGGGCGCCTCTGTTCCCGTGGTTCTCTCCCCCCCCCCCCCGCCTTGACAACCGAGAAGGAGGTGTTCTCGACACCTTCCCCCGTGAGATGAGGGGTTTTCATCAGGGCTCCAGTAGGTGAAGCGAAGAGGCTCCTGGTTTCTCTCGGCCAGAGGGACGGTGGAATATCTCACCCACAGAGCTACCTGCGTTTCCAATTATATATTTATTTTTATTAAAAACATTTTTTTTTTTTTTTTTTTTTTTTGCAAACTAAACCGATATTTCACCTTGTAGTGCCAAACAAGTCACTTTGGTTCGTTGACAGTTTCCTGGGAGAAACGGTGATATATTTGGAGAAGACCGCGTGCGTATAATGAGCAGAAATTGACTGGATTTCTTAGAAACAAATGAACAAGTCGTAACTTTTTGTTTTACGATAAACAAGCGATGAGGGGGCTAACATATGGTGGGTTCACTTTTCAGTCACGCGTCGCATTGGATGCACCATGTGAACTCGTAAAATGCAAAAACATTTTGGCACTCAAGCGGATTACATCAATTATTATAGATTTTCAAAACACAGAATGAAAATGAATAGTAATAAAGGTGAGTATATGAAAAATTTGGTCATATTATTGTACAATTGTGTCAAGAAATATAAGTTATTAACATGATTCTAGACTAATTATGAAGGATTCTTTGCCAAAACCAAACAAATAGACAAAATAATCAGTGGATTAGTCAATAATGAAATGAATTGTTAGTTGGACACAAATTAGTTGTAGAAAATTAATTCCAAAATGTAGCGTTAAATCGCTTTGAGTGGGCAGTAAAAGTGTTTTTCTTTCATTATGATGACACCAAAACAACGGCAATGTCAAAAAATGATGTGACGGTAGAGAGAATAAAAGTAATTAATACTTGCTCCATTTTAATGTCATTTATAGATGTGTCTAAACTGAAGATTTCACTTAGTCCAACATTTAAATCTTTCGGTTGTTTTCTAATTTTTTTCCAGGCTATTTGCCAAATTATAATTGTACCAAAATGATGACAGGGGCCTCGTGTGAACGATGCATGCATTAATTACCTGCACGGCAAACAAATGAAATGGAAGCAGTGAAGTACACGTTGCTCACAAGGCCGCGTGATCCGCGATCCAATGTGTCCACGCGGTTCCGGGTCGTTTGACGAACGTCTCCGTAAAAACATCACAAAATGTCACGCTACAGTGTCGATGCTGACAAATATCATGTGAATTTATTCGCTTTTGTGGAGTGGGGGCGGGACTTCAACTGCTCTCTTCCTTTGATTGACGGGCAGTGAGAGACTCCGCGGTGTTTCGACGCCTGGCGATAAGACAAGAAAAGGTTCACAGCGATATTCTCTCCCCCCCCCCATATTACGTGTGTCTTTTCTTGTACTATCAGCACCTGTTGGGGGGGGGGCGTGCTCAGTGATTTCATGGGTCTGTCGGCAGGTGTGTGGCTCAGGGAACCCGGAGCACACCTTCCATGGCTTTGTTTTCGGGTCTCATTGTGTCCCAACGCGTGCTGCTGAATCTCAACCTGAGAGACATGGAGACGCCTCCCTCTCCTCCCCCCTCTAACCTTCACCCCCGAGAGTCATATATATATATACTCTCTATGAACTATTCTGCAATAAATGTATCACAAACGTGTATGCCAATTGTTTTTATGGGGTTTACTTGGCTTCATGTTGTGCTTTCCTTCATACGAGGGACTATTCTCACACAACGTCTCTTCCAGCCATTACCGAGATATTTTTGCCATTTCGCGTTGATCTATTGCTCCACCTGGTTTCCTCAACAGCCCATGAAAGGCATCATGTCTTGTGAAAATGGCAGGCTAACCTTAGCGTTGTCAGCCTCGCCGTGAGAAACGGCTCCGCTGTGGCTAATGCCGCCTCTTAAAAAGACAAAAACAACCCTTTGTTTCCAGTCGATTAATGTAGGAGGAAAAGGGGCCAGCGCTGAAAGCAGTGGCACTGAGGCACTTTTATCAAATGTGGTTATTGTTGTGAATTTTTAATACACTTAGCAGTCTTACTGCAGGCTTATGGAGTGAATAAATCAGTAGAAGAATGTATTATGTATTTCAGTGACATTTCAAGTCTACAATCGGGCGCCGGTTTTTACCAACAAGACCCACAAAGCATTTAATGAATAGCATTTGTTTTAAACAAACCGTTGCTATTGACACGCAGCAGTCCACTGATATTTAATGGTTTCTACTGATGCAACATCATAGCTTCTTGTGAAAAGTAGAGCCAGTAATCAGCTGTATAAGCAAAAGGTTTACAAAGACAGCCTCCACACGCAAGCACACCCCTCGGGTAACACTGCACTGTTAGCACGGTTAGCACTGTTAGCACTGTTAGCCCTGTTAGCACTGTTTGCAAGTCTGGCTAAGAGCCACAGGCGATTGAATTTCTCCCAATCTGCTAAACAGCGGCGTTGAGTGATAAAGCTGGAGTGCTTTACCTGAGCCGTGTTGCACATACAGCTGGTGCCACCAGTGTTTTAAGCTCAGATGTTTGCGGTGAGCAAATCACAAACGTAAAGCTTCAAAAATGTGTGCGAGGGTGAAGTCATTTAACAAAAAAACACGGCTACCTGTGGTCTAAACGGCAAGGCCGTATCCGTGTGATCAAAGTGCATCACATGACGC
This sequence comes from Pungitius pungitius, assembly GCF_949316345.1. Taxonomy (NCBI): domain Eukaryota; kingdom Metazoa; phylum Chordata; class Actinopteri; order Perciformes; family Gasterosteidae; genus Pungitius; species Pungitius pungitius. The sequence continues at coordinate 18,087,742 of NC_084910.1, forward strand.
GCACTGACGCAAACACACTCGCCTCGTTTTCATCATCGCGACCAAGGAGAGGGTCTTGTGTGTCAGGAACCAACAGGCGCCGAGAGCGGAGCTTTTATTCTGTCACAGGCGGCGAAAAAGAAAGAGGAATGAGCCAAAACGTTGCTTTACCAATGGGAGTCTATAAAAGGCCCTTTATGTGTTGGAATCTTTTTAGTTTCATTAATAAATCTGTTAAAGCGCTGTCCTTCACCTGTCTGTCAAAAAGTACCCGATGCAAGGAGTAGGCTTTGTGATTCAGCCAAAGAACCAGGCTCCACTCGGATGTCTGTTGCACACCGTTGATCCGGCTGTTCAACGGATCGAGGACTTTTCCGGATATCTCACCATCCGGACACTTTCTTTTTGATGTTCTAGGCTCGGGGCCCGACACGTGCTTCTGAGTACAAACGTCTCCAACGGTGATTCCCAAAATGCATTAACCGCTCCTTGGAATCTCGAAGCATCTTGAGGGCTTAAGCCATGCGAGGCGTTACGCGGACCGCTGAATTGAAAATAATGCTTTGTTTTTCAGTTTTTCACTACCTATTGTTTAGTTAACTGATCGTCTCTCCGTGGTAGTAATGGGAAAAAGGTGAAAGAGCAGAGTCACGCTCTGGACTCGAGTTCCCGATTTAATGTGGGATCCCCTGACGTTAAATAAAAGTCATCATCATCACGTCTCCCAGCTTAATTGTGTGAGTTGAGGCGAGTGAATTATTCACGCGCAAACCCCTGCTTCAAGCGGGTTCAAATCTTCCTCGGTCAGGGGATCTGAGCCAGAAGGCCTCTGATCACACAACTGTTAGGGCCGTTTGAGTGTTGCAGGGCGGCACTGAGCTTCCTGCTACAGAACCCCGGTGGTCTCCTGGAGGGGGGGTGAGGGGGGGTGGCGCATGTTTCATTCATGAATTACCTTTAACTGCTGAACTTGGAATGATGGATTGTACCTTTTTCTTGAGCACGTTCAATGGACTCGGCTGGGTCTTTTCCACATGGTTCTCTATCCAGTTTAAGCTTATTTATTGGCACAATTAAATAAAAAATAAACCTACAGTTAAACCGATATTGTAACCCCACTGGGCTCCTTCGAAGCCTAAACCCTAATACCATAACCATAATATTACAATTCTAACACAGTTCTAGAGAAGATTAAAATGCGATGAGATAAGATTTCTTAAAATGTCATCGTCAAGATGTTTTCTTACTTGGACATGATATATATATATATATATATATATATATATATATATATATATATATATATATATATTGTGTAGATTTGTAGTAGACAGTGATCATCAGCGGAAAACTGTGGTTCCTTCTCACCATCGTTACAGCTCATCTCTTGGCAAACCTGGGTCATATTTATCAAGTCTGCAGTAGCTCTGTATTCCCCTGACACCCCCACCCCCCCCCACCCCCCTTCTCCGGTCCTTGTCTCTCCTCCCTTTCCTGCCCAAGAGAGGAGACACTGGCCATAAATCTCAGAGTAGCTAATGAACTGCGTTTAACAATAAAATGCACTGGAAATGGAACATTTCATTTACAAGAAGATCAATGGCGGTGACAAACACCCTTCTCGCAGCGACTAGTTAGCGGGATGATGTTCCGCAGGCAATCCAATCAATCAGCGCACACCGACGCCGAGATCAATCAAAGGAGGGAGAAGGAGACGAGGAAGAAAAAGCCCCCCAAGCTTTTCTCTGTACTGTATTCATTGGTATTTATTTAAATAGGGCCACCAATCACTCGCTGAATAAGTCCACCTTCTTGTCCCACTCTGTGGATATTCTCTCTTCTTCTTAATATCAACCCCCCCACACCCCCCCATCCTGATTCTCCCTCTCACCCTGCGAGCAGCATGGGGGGGGAGGCAGTCGAGAGGCAAGAGGAGGAGAGTGAGTGATAACCATCCGGGGAGTCAAGTGCTCCATCAGCGCCATCTCCATCTGCGACCCGACAAGTTCATAATGCCAGGCATCTGCTTTCATTTATAAAGGCCTCACTTAGCCCTCACGCACACTCACAGTCACTCCAGCTCTTCTGCTGCGCCCCCCCTCCACCCCCACCTCCTCCCTCTTTTTCTCCCCCATCCGGCTGGCTGAGAGGTAGAGCGCCTCTTGTCCCCCGCCTCACCTAATCCTCCTCCTCATCTCCTCCTCCTCCTCTTCCTCTTCTTCTTCTTCTGCTCAAGCCCTCTTGTCACTTGTTTTCTCCTCCAAGCCGTTGGTCCTCCACAGTTGCATGAATTTCTTTTCCCGCCAGGTCTCCACCTTCTCAGAAATGGAAAATGAATGCAAAGAATGATAAAGTAACAGTCTACAGTGCAGCAGTCACGTTTAATTAGAATGATTTTCTTTAATTACAACAAATACACATATCCATTTATGCAATAAAAACAGCCTATAAGTTAAGATATATTTCGTTTACATTGCGAATGTAACTGAATTTTGCTCTAATTCTCCCGTTTACATGCAGCTCTGCTGGAAGAAACAAGTGGACAAAGCTCCCCTCCTTCCTTCCTTCAACCATCTTCTTCGGTGGTGCCACATTTCCTCAAATCCCAAAACCCGATGATATATAAAAGTCCTTCTCTTTCCAATGTGGACTCTCCCTTTAGGCTTCCAGCTCTACTTCAGGTTCACAAACTATCGTACGGCGCAGTCTGTTTGATCAATTAGGAAATCGACAGTTAGCTGGAATCGTTGTTGTTATTTAGTCTCATGAACAAAACGGTCATGAAAGAGTCGCCGGTTGAGCGGCGTGTCTTTCAGTCCACGTTGGGGCTTCTCGAGTGGATCACAAGGCAGTCGAGAGCCTCGTTGTGAGCCAAGCCGAGTGAATCACGCCGCCCCGGCGTCCCTTTCCAGCTCGAGGACACTCGTTTTCCTCCAGTAAGTCCATCTGCAAAGAGAGAGAGAGGGAGAGTTGGAACATCTGCAACCATTAGGTGGTGCACTTCTCTCACTTTACGTGCAGAGGACCTCCGGAGAAGAAGACGAAAACAGAAGAGAGAGCGAGAAAGAGGAAGAGAGGGGTGGGGGTGGGGGTGGGGGGGGGATCTAACTCTGCCCATTATAAAGTAAATTTATGAAATGGGTTTTTATCATGAAAAATAAAAAGAAACATCTGTTGTAAATATATTTGGATACATCAGTGTGTCCTCTGAGGGCTGCATGGAAATCACGGACAATGTGTGTGTGTGTGTGTGTGTGTGTGTGTGTGTGTGTGTGTGTGTGTGTGTGTGTGTGCGTGTGCGTGCGTGCGTGCGTGCGTGCGTGCGTGTTTCATTTAGGCAACAAAGTGGCAACACGCAAATAGAAAGAAGAGAGAAAGGCAGAGCGTGGACCGAGGACCGGACCTTTGTTAAATGCCTCCCCGAGTACCTTTGATGGAGCTCTTTAGCTTTTAACCTGTGAGAAAAGTCGAAGAGAGCGAACTGACGTAAAGGAAAACAACGCGGCAATATTTTCCATCCTCATGGCTTCACTTCTGGACACAAACCCACCCGGTAAACATCCATGAACGACTAATAGCCCGTCCTTGCTTTGTGTTTGACCCGTAAGGCTCCTGCAAAACGGGAGACGATACAGGTGGCCACGGTTCCAATCTGTGTTTTCTAAGTGTAAAGAGTAGAAGGTCGACCAATCGGGCAGCAGGAATTCTCCCTGCACAGGTACGAGCTCACGGGTTTCACCAGACTCATCGAAGAAGTCCATCGTCTCGCTCGTGATTCGAGTCACCGAACCTCCTTTTTTCTTTTACCTCATTTAAGGATCTGTCTCTGGAGGTAAATGACAGATTAAACCAAGAACAAAACTCACGAAACTGTGTTGCAGACCAACTCGACCAGAGCCGGTTGACTCTGCGCGCATCACTAAACTTCTTGCTCGTGTTCAGGTATCTTTCAGTGTCCTTGTGACACGGTTGCTGACAGCCCCCCCCCCCCCCCCCCTCCCCCCGCCCTCAGTAGGATGCGGGTGCATTTCGCCGTCACCATTAAGCGCCGTTGGCTTAATGAACGCCGCATTTAGGAGCGCTTGGACCTTCATGCTCCGCCGCCTCATTAAGTGGAAAGCAGACTAATACGAGGAGTAACCTAGAGCTCACCTCGAGAGAGAGAGAGAGAGAGAGGGGCAGAGAGAGGGGGGGGGAGAGAGAGAGAGAGAGAGAGAGATCACTGAACAATCTGCACTCACTGGATTCACTCCACAAATATTTTGATATTGCTATTTGATGGTTCCAGCCTTTGTGTAGTGTCAGTGTAAATTGAAGGGAGCAGCATGCAATATAGTATATTCGAGCTCACTGGAGCTTATAGAATACACAATATATCCCGATTCTCTAAGAATAGTTTGATTTTGTTTCTTTTTTTGGATTTTTGTGATTCAGGAAGTGGATCTTAGCTTTTAGCATCCGGGAGCTGCGGACACTTAAATAGACCCTGGGTTCGCAGAGGAGGGCGATACGATGCCACAGAATCCTGCTTCTGCACTTTATAAATTGATGTATTGTTCTGCCACGTGTTCTGGCAAAAAAAAAAAAAAAAACGGCTCATGGCCCCATAACGGAAGGATTTAGTTTGAAGGAAAGTCTGCATAATGGATTTGAGACTAACGGCAGCTTTAATGTCAAGTGATTGAGAAGATGCTGAAGTTTGTGTTTTTCAACAGGGATGCTACTACAGGCACTGTTTTATCACTGTAGCACTGCAGTCTTTCTTATGTATGTTGCTCATGTTGAATTTAATGAAAGAATGATGGAACAGCCGCCAATCAACGCAGCCAAAGAGACACGATCTCTACAGATGCCAATTTTGAAAAAGGGAGGACAAGACTATTTTAAGACAATACTCCCTCGCCATTGGTCCTCCAATTGTTGGGATTATTACTTTACAGCCATTATGTATTTATCACCAATTAAAGACAACACTCATTCACAACTTCCTTTGCTTTTTGGGTTTACACCTGTATCCATGCACACACACACACACACACACACTCTCTCAAGCAACTGAACTAATGTAAACCAATAGTCAAAAATCAAATCAACACCTTGTGACTGTGAATCACAAATTTGGAAAAGGCGAAAATCCTGATCGTCCAGGTCGGTTTGGACCCGCGTGAGTTCAAGAAAAGAGCTCAAGGCGCTCTGAGCTATTCCAGTCTCAATAAACTATGGTTTTTACAATAAAAAACAAAAAGTACCACCCTGCATACCGCGGTGGGAACACGACGCAGTGCCCCGGATCTCAGCCCGTGACCCAGTTTCAGTGGAGCTGCCTTCGGCTGTCGAAAAAGGAGCCGTGAACGAGGGAGACTTCTCCACCTGCCGCCCACTCCCTCAGGTGGCGTTGCCAAAAAAAATCTGCCCACACACACACACACACAACGCCGTCCCATCCTGCCCCTCCCTCTCCCTGCCTCCTCTTCCTTCCTCATCTCCTGGTCCCCCGGGGGGGAGGGAGAGGTGGGGGGGGGGGGTGGGGGTGTAGGCCTGGGGGGAGGTAATTCTCTCTCTCTCTCTGCTCAGGAACAATTAAGGGCTCGGCTTTGGGGCTTTATGGTCAGAGGAGCAGCTGCTTTTTGCCATTTCCGGGTCCATAACTGTCACTGAGATGACAACGTAGGGGGTGGAAGAGCGTCCCGGGGCCCCTCCTCCCGGCTTCCGTACAAGAACCATAATTCTCTTCCACCCAGTCAGCACACACCGCACGCGGCGGCGGGGGCGACTATAAACAGACGGCGTCAAGCATTCTGACGTCTGTGTGACGGAGCGGCGCCGCAGCCGGGCCGTGGACACTTCTGGAAAGCAGATGCCCGAAAGGAGGCTCAAAAAAAAAAAACCGAATGGGTCGCTTCGGAACAACAGGTCCCCGCAGTGCCGAAGGAAGAGGCAACAAGTGAGGGAAGAGGGAGGCTGAAACGGGCGGAAAAGTTGCCTCCAGCTGAGGGTCGTGAACGTGAACCTTCAGTACCGTCGTCATCGTCATCCGGTGACTCCTATCCAAGATACATATGAAGCGACTACCCCCCCCAAAAAAGTGACACATTCAACACAATAATCTCCTCTTCACTCTCGCGGCTCTCGTTAAAAGGAGGCTTTTCGAACTCGTCGTTAGGCTTAAAAACACAGATTCAAGGAAAAATGAAAAAAATAAATAAAAATAAGGTTGAAAAACGAGGTCCCCCCCCCCTGACAGTGATGTAAAGGGACATGGCCGGACACGCATTTGAGTCTTACAATGCTTAATGGATGCTGTTTTGCTGAGAAAACGGAGGGGGGGGGGGGGGGGAAGGTCAAGAGGAATTGGCCCCCTAACTGGCCTCCAGCTAAGTGGACGAACGAGCCTCCCGGCAGGACCTCGTTACGGCCTCCAACTCACATGTGCATTAATGACAGAGTGCGAGAGAGAGATGGAGAGAGAGAGGGGGGGGGGGGGCTGTGATACAGAGAGCTGAATGAGTGGGGAGTGAAAGAATAGCTCGGTCTTGTGTCGCGTGAAGTGTTGATCAGCGATGCTGAGGGTGAACGTGTGAATGCCGTTAACCGGGTGCCCCAGACAGGCTAATTGCTTAAATGGAGAGTCTAGTCATTACGGAGACCGATTAGAGAAAAAACACTGAAACCATAAAAAGCAAAAAGAATCCAACGCTCTGCTAATATGTATTTATATTACACTGTTTCCACTTGGTCAATCCAAAATGACCCTTTAAATCTCCCATCCAGATACACAGACCGTGGATCAGTGCCTCGTGCAACTAGTGTCGCAAGTAGACAATAAAACCCTCGAAATACGACATTTAGAGATCCCTGAGGTCATGGTCAATTGGTCATAATTCCCCCCAAACATCTTGTTCAAATAACTGGATTTAATGA
>NC_084910.1:18094841-18121230 GCF_949316345.1 Pungitius pungitius
GATGTAGAACTTTCTCAAATAGAATTCTAAATTCTTTTCATCTTATCTGAGGAACCAGGGACGCGGATCCGGTGTGTCTCACCACAACAGTGTTTTTCGGTAATAGAAGGCACCGCGTTACATTTACCCCCGACAGTCACGACCTAATCTGAGAGAACATCTCTGCGTCTTATCCACCCATTTAAACCCACTTCCACCGCTTCCCGGACCCGGCGGCAATCTGATGTGGCGCTTTCCTGTGAGGCCTTGTTGGGGGGGGGGGGGGGGAGCGGGAAGCATCATTTAATGAATTAATTTGAACCCCTTAACCAAATGTTCCCAGACAGTCCGGGAACCAATCGGAGACCCGATCTAAGAACCCTGCAGACGCTTGTTTGCTGCACGGGTGGCCCGAATTACTTTGCTCTTAGATATTTTGAGGGTCAACTCTACATTGGTGCAGGTTCTAGAACTTTACAATAACAGGCATTATTACAATATTTAGCGCTTGAATTGACTCATTTGTGATTATTTAATCTAATGGTGATGCTTCAGAACCTGCTGCGTTAAAAAAAGAAAGCGGTTCTCACATCGTCGGCGCTGAGGAGGAAAGGTTCTGATTCCCCAAACAGGAGCTTTTCTCGTTCCGGGCTTCCGGCCCGGCCCGGATTTTAGGGACGACAAGACGGGGTCAACGAAGGGGCTCGTTTGTCCAGAGGCCGGCTCGTTGGAAAGAAATCATTCCGAAAGGAGTGGACAGCCCGAGCCATTACAAGGCCTCTAGAGTTACCTTCTCTCAGGTACAGTGGAGCCCCCCCCCCATAGCCCCAACCCCCCCATGAGATCAAATTCACCGTATTCCTGGATATGGAGATGGAAACAATTTGGCCGGGTCGGGCCAATTCTCCGAGAGACGGGTCTCGGGGAAGGAATTTGCGACTGATATTTATTGGACGTTACACACGAGTGATGTGACCCCCCCCCCCAAAAAAAACCAGAATGGAAACATCTGGTTGAGTAACCTGCACCACGGAGGACGAGTGAGCTTTGGCTTGAAGCTTTGCTTCTTAATTTGAGCTGAGATGAGGACGGTGAGGAGGGTTCTGCTTTGGTTCTGGCGGGCAGAGGGACGGGAACGTCTCCCTCACACACGTGGACGTGTCTCTATCGCGCCCGCGGGATTCTGGGTATTGTCTCGTCACAGCAGCTGACATGAGGGGCTCTCGAGGACCACCCCCCCCCCCCCCCCCCCTCCTCCGAGCGGCGACGTCATCTGCGGATGCTCAGGATGCAAAGAGAGGAGAATTCGCTGACCCAGCATGTTCTGCCTCCTCTGGTCCGAAAAGGTTTGTTCACACAAACGGGGGCGTTTAAATCCACGAATAAGCAAGTTATGTTGCATTACTCTTTGAATTCGAATCTTGCAGTTGATCAGGTTCTTGGGTTCGCATCCCAATCTTTTTAAAGGCGTTGAAAAGGCTCTCGAGTCTCGTTTTTTTCTTTCCACCCGCTGAACGTCGGCGGCGCTCTCACCGCCGTTGACTTCGACGTTCAGCGCGGCCGGCTTCAACCCGAAACATCTGCGGTTTTACATGAAATCAGCGAGCTGGAAGCCTCAACATGTAAAAAGAAAAGCTTCGGGCTGCTGATTCTGACACAGCGAGCTATTTAACTCATTATTGCCATTCGGGGGTTTAACCCCAAATTTGCTGAGCCTCACGTTTATTTTCAGTAGCTTCGGTAGCCTGAAATCAGCTGTCAGCTGATCGACTGAAGAAAAAAATGCCGTTCTAATTCATATATCGATCCCCATCCTGTGGGGAGGAATGCATTGTTTGAGTCGTCCCATCTGTGTTGAGACTTTATATTAATACCACATTCATTCCCCCTGGAAATGTATCGCAGATTTGTATACAGCGAAGCCTGCTCATGCTAATTGTTTTCATACTAATAACAGACTGTCTTCAGTCACTTCTGTATTTCCACCACAAACCTCCTGGCTCCTTAGAGGGAGAGGAAGAAAAAAACAGACAGACAGATGAGTGCCGTTTCCTGTCAGCCTCCTGAAAAGCAGCGTGACTCCACTTGACCCCGAGGTAAGACGCCGTTTGATTGCTGCAACTCGATTAGCTCACGCTCCCCCTTCCAAAGAGATGGCACGAAGAAGGGAGAGAAGAATAAACATCCCTCTTTAAGTAAAACCACCCGTTAAAAGGCCAGGTCTGTATCCTCATTTTTGTCTTTTTAAACCCTGAAAAGACAACGAACAAAAGACATGACCAACTTGTGCTTGTGGTCAGAAGGGTTCTAAACATCATGCTGTGCTTCTAAACGCCAGTGGGGGGAGGAGGAGGAGGAGGGGTGGGGGGGGGGGGGGGGGGGCGGCAACACGCACGCACGCACACACCACCCCCCCCCCCCCCCCCCTCGAGCTCGTCAAAGTGACAGCTCCATCGACAGCACACTGGGTGACACATTGAACCGGGGGGGGGGGCGAAACAATAACCGAGACTGCAAACTGAGAAATAGGCCGCTCCCGGTCGCCATTGAAATTCAGAGGGACGACGCGGGCCGAGAGACTCGTGAGCAACGCCCCCCGCCTGCTGCCAAGTGAACGCGGACCCGACCCGACTCTGTTGGTGCTCCTCAACGTCGGGTGCAGAAGGCGATTAAAAGTCCCCCCCCCCCCCCCCACCCTCCCTCAGCGGACGGGTCGTCTCACTCCCGACCCGGGGGCCGCGGGTTTCTTTGTCATCCCTCATTTCTCCTCTGATCAGGCGACTTCTGCCACCACCCGGTTTGAAATGAATAACAGGCTGCTTTCAGGGGAATTCTGTTTTCTTCTTCTTCTTCTTCTTCTTCTTCTCAGCCGAGTCCCACAATGATCTCTTTTCAGCGAGGGAATGCACATCATTTTTTGGGAAGAGAGAGAAAGGAGGGGAAGGGGTGTAGGGGGGGGGGGGGGGGGGGGGGGGCGTAGTAGAGGAACGGTAGGGACGGATTTGCGTGCCAATGGGCAGGGGAGCATTCCTCTGTTGCTTTGCTGGCCCACCTCGGATCTCGCGTGACGTCATTTCCTATTTGAATAATTGGTCTTGATATGAAACAGGAGGGCTTTTGATTTTCGCTCCATCCAGAAATATGAAAGTAATTATAATTTGGGATCGGGTGGCGGCGTGTTGGTGAAAGGGAGACCGTTGCTTTCTTTAGGGATGAAACTCTGAGCGGTTGTTGTTGTTCACTCATCTCCTCTGCTTATTAATGATGAATAGGCTTTTTAATCAGGAAAGAAATAGAGCTAAAAGAGAGTGTGTCAACCGGGGGACTTCAGAGCTCTGCTCAGCACGTCGTCTTCGGGTTGCGTCCAAGCCTCCTTTCAGCTAAATAAAAAAAAAAAAAAATAGTAATAATAATAATAATAATGCGGTCGGAGGACTAATTAAATTGTGGCATACTTGAGTTAATCACTTATGGCTATCAGCTGATGATGAAGGTCACGGTAAATGATTTATGTGCCGGTTGTTTCCGGGGACCTGCACAGTGTCAAGAGGATCATGACGGGAGAATGGGACGAACACTGGGGAATCATTTCATGAAAATGTCACGCTCGCATTTCAATACTCCCAAAACTCTCACCCTCTCTCTCTCTCTCTCTCTCCCTCTCTCTCTCTCTCTGGACACGGTGGACGTCATGTGGTCTGTCCCATTCACCAGGCGCAGCCGTGCACTCGTTTTCTCGGACCCTCGTTGTAATGAATGCAAGCTAGATGGCGCCCAACATTTAGTGTCACGCAAAAACAAAGGCGCGCAGGAAATTCCTGTTTGGTATTAAAAAAAGACAGACTTTGGGTTGAGTGGCAGTGGACGAGATTCGATATCAAATGGCGCCCGGGAGTCAAGACGGCAGCCAAGCGACGTGGATTCGGCTCCACGGTGTCGGAGGGTCGGCGGCTCCGAACGACACACAAAACAAATACTGCAGCAGCCTTTCGCAAATCCAATAACGAGTGATGAGCGCCGGGGGGGGGGGTGGGGGAGGCCCTCTTAGGCTTCCTGAACATCATTATGAAAGATGCCTAAATGAAGGAGGAGAAACAGCGGATTCATAATTTAGCAGCAGCGAGGGAGCGCGTTAGATGCAGCAACTGCGCCGATGGCTCGTAATGTTGGGACCAGGGTCGAAGGGGGGGGGGGGACACACACACACACACACACACACCCTGGGCCGAGACACACAACCACTCGCTCTGCGCATTCGCACAAGCGCGGCCATTAAAAATCCCGATTTCCCCAGGAGCCCGCCTTTGGACTGTGGGAGGAACCCGGACAGAACCTTCCTGCTGCTGAGTTCTACGCTACGACGAAACGACATCAGCGGTGGATGGTCACAGTGTCTCCGTTCAAGTCTTCTCCAATACGGCGCCCTGTCCGTTGTTTAAATGACGGTCCGTTTGCAGTGAAAACGCACCAGGAAGCGGGGGGGGAGCTTTAGGGGGGGCGGGGCCTAGTGGGGCCCCCTCGTCGTGCACCCCTCATGAGCCGCTACACGCTCGCACTTGATAATAGAATGATTATTGCTCTATTTAGAGGCACATTATATTTGCCGGGGGGGGGGGGGGGGTGCAATCATCCTGCTTACTACATTTCTTAAGCATCTAATTGAAAACTAACAGTGAGATCCATCTGCAGTGAGTCTTTAGTGGCAGCTTTGCTCGTGCAGCACACAAGAAGGAAGAAGGGAAGGAGGTTTTTAAACGGCTTCGTGGTCACGTCCAGCCTCTAAAATGTAGGCAAATCAACCCACGTCTTTTTTTTTTTTTTCCACTTCTGTCCGTCAAACGCGGGCCTTTCTAAGACCGCATTTGTGATGCGGCAAGCGGCGTCGTTTCGGAAACCCCGAGTGGCGACGCACCTCCTCGGGGGAAGCAACGGGGACACATTGTAGAGAGAGGACACGTCTGGAAACACGGCGGTTTTGACTTGGAAGCGGCGCGCGTGGAAAATCAGCGCCCGGAGCCGTTTTTTTCGTGGGCGGCGGGTGGGCGAGATCAACGTCAACTCTCGGTGACTCCCCCCTTCCGTCCCCCCCCCCCCCTCCCGCCCCGTGTGCGACTCACGCGAGGGGAAGTCGCTCATGCGCCCACCGCGACCTTTAGATTTACTCTTTTTTTTTTTTTCAGAGAGGACACGCGCCGCCAGATGTGAACAGCGCGACCTTGTCCAAAGCGGAGGCCGCGACGAGGTGGCGCGTGGCGGCGAATCGGACGAGCCATTATGGCTCCCCCCCCCACCTCTCACCGCTGACCTTCATCGAACAATGGCTCCTGCTGACTGAAAGGCTCCCGTGTCCTTTTCGTGGGGGGGGGGCAGGCGTGATGGACGCGGCGCGCTCTCTCCTCTCGGCCAGCAGGATCGCCGGAAACCAGGCAGATGGCCATGTCGGGGAGTGTGGGGGGGGGGAGAGGGGGGAGGAGAGGGAAGGAGACCCCGGACGACCGGTGATAAGGTGCAGCAGTCTTCTTCTTCTGCTTCTTTTACGGGAATCGACAGCGGGCTCTTCGATAATTCACAGGGTTGAATCGTGCCGCTCTCCTCTTTTGGCGAGCGCAGATTCTCACCCCTGACGGGGGAGTGACGGGCGAGCGAGAGAGAGCGAGAGAGAGAGAAACGACAATGAGAGGCTCACGTTTCACGCCACATCTGAACATCGGCGACGGATCCATCGTGTATTTCGTCCTGCATCAAAACACCACAGTGGGGTCTGTTGCTACTTCCAAACTGCAGAGTTGGACTGGAAGGGGAAGCCATCGGTTTTCCCCCGGGTGCGTCCCCCCCCCCCCCCCCCTTGGTCCGGCGCGAAGGGGGACGGCTCCATCGCGAACGAGCGAGACGCATATTTCTAGCAGCTGCGCACCAAACCGTCCTCGTAAACAGACCGGAGTTTTCCAGCTCGTCATCGCTGAGGCCCTGAGATCAAACCCGCCGCGTTTTTCCCCCTCGAAGTCAAGAATTCAGAGTCTCAACAGCAGCACACAAACAGGAGTGCAGGGAAACAGGTGAAAGTCAAAAACCCGGGGCCGTTGGGTTGTGCGTTCGATGTGCCGGACCTGTCCTTGATGCTTCGGACCGGACGGAATGTTGAATGCACCCCGCGCGACTATTAGTAATAAGGTCCAAGTCGATTAATCAGCGTAATCTATGGCTCCCACGTACGCACTGGGGCTGTTTGTGTGGTAGGTGAACATTTGTCTTTACTGACTGACCCCTCGAAGCATTCCGGACTCTTTAGGTTGCGCACAATATCCTGAGCTGCATGAAAAAAAAAATAAAGCCTGGATGAGTCTCGGCTGCGCTGAAAGTTTTTTTTTTTTGTTACGATAATTATAGTCTGAAATGAAAAAGACAGAGTGTCTAAGTACATTTTCTTGTTTAAGGGGGGGAAAAAGATATCAAAAACAAAACCATCTGGTCCGGTCGCTGCGCCGCTACTTTCCAAAAGCGTTTCCACGTCCCCCCCCCTGATTGTTGCCCTTGTTGTCAAATTAGCTCAACATATGTGCCATGGAACATGACTAATGATGGCACGTTATGTAATCCTCATAAAGAGCAGATCATTGTTGGAGATTAGACAAGAGTCTTGTGATGGAATCGCCTCCGTCTGTCTCCCCCTCTCTCTCTCCCTGCCTCCCTCTCCCTCCCTCCCTCTGTCTCCGGCTCGGGGCGCTGCCAGTATCAAAGAGCAGGATCGTCTGAGTCTAATGGAGTCGCGCTGCCCGCTTCTGGGAAGTCTCACAGCCTCGCTTTTGTTTTTGTCCTCATAGATAATCAAACGGCTTTCGCCATGAGCTCGCGTCACCCACTTGGGGCGAGTCAACGTTGCCCCGATCGCTGTCCCCTCCCTCTGCGTGAGAGGGTTTTTCGTTTATTCGATCTGGGGTTGGATTCAATTTCATCCTCTCGATGGAAACACGTTTCTCCGACGGCCTTGCGGGGGGGAACACCCGAACGCAGGCAGCGGTTCCTGCAGGGGGGGGCGATAAACCTGTCCGATTTAGCACTCTATGGTGTGGGGCAGTGCATCGGGCCCCCCCAGGGGGCCTGCAGCACGACGGCGTGCTGACGGCTCGGGAATGTTCGGGGCTGTTCGGAGACCCCGAGGCGTCGCGAGAACTCTCTGGTCATGGTGAACGATGTCTCTGATTTTTTTTGGGGGGGTTGTTAATAAAGGGCCTTCAAAAAAACTGGCGTTATAAATCGCTGACCCCTTGACCTTTTGGGTGGAGTCGAGTGGGTCTGCTTCCCTTTTGGGCTGAGCCGAGGCGCTGGTAAAAAAAAAAAAGGGATTTCCATCCATGTACACTCAAGAGACAAAGTGAACCGCAATGCTGTATTTAAAAAGAAAACACTTTTCCCAACTGGACCAGAGACCGTCCCATCACGCAGGCAGATTGCATTCAACAATTAACGCAAAAACAGCTGTAATTACGATATGTGTGTCTCATAAAAAAGACTCGTGTCTCGTACTTTTATTCCTTTTGTGGATTTGAGATCCTAATGTTTCAGCGATCTGCATCAAAGGATCGGCGCACACTGTTTATTGGGAGCTTTGTTACTTAAAGACTTACTTCCCGCAGCGGCAAGTAAGCTCGGCCTGATTTGTAAATGCTCCTGTTCAAATATGTAAAATGGGAACCCAGGTGGAAAAGAAGTAATCCTGAAATTTACAAATAGATGAACACGATTAACTAAAAACTGAACCACAGGCCTCTGTATTTCTTACTCTGAAAGTTTAACGGAGGATTTCGTGATCAATATTTACAGTAAAAAACAAGCTGTTTTTTTTTTTGTTTTTTTCATATCTACGGACCGAGCTCCGGAGAAATTTGAATGATGGAGGTAAAAACTAAACGGGGCAGATGTGTCTTCCCCCCCGAGGGATGAAACAAAAAAAAAAAAAAAAAAAGGCCCTCGGCTACCTCACCATCGACAGATGAATGTTTCCGAGGCGGCTGGTAGGAAAAGCGCTGCGCATCTGTTTGGATCATCAGATTTCTGACAGCAGCGCTGATTGTTCATCATGTTGCATGTTTGCAGCTCCAGTGCGTCCCGCCTCGCCCCCCCCCCTCCTCTTGATTTGCTTTGCCTGCAGATTTTCCTCTCCACGCAGCACTTTGTTGGACGGTCGTGCGTCTCCCGGTGGTGATTGGGGGGGGGGGGGACCTTTCGGGCCTCTTAAAGGCGAGGGGTGGAACCTGGCGCGTGATAAGTCACCGCTGGCGTCTCGTGCGCTCCAGGAAAAACAACACAAAATGAGCTTGAGTAAAGAATAAATAAATGGCGTGATTATTTGCGGTTTTTACAACATCAGCTGAAAAATTCCAAAACCTTAAAATAATAGAATTAAGCAAAACAAAAAAAATATATATAAATACGTCCCTGCAGCCTCGGTTCGCTTTTCCCAGGTTTTAGCCTGACGGCTGTAAAACTCAATGTTGGACCATTTTCTCTCCGTATCGTTCCAAGTTAGAGACACGGTGCCAGATTTGCTCAACCCGAACAATTAGAGCTGACCCAGAGTTGAAGCGTTACTGCTGGTTTCGCCCCTTGTTTCCATCCTGGCGTTTTCACAGCAGGACAGAGAGACAGAGACAGAGAGAGAGAGAGAGAGAGAGAGAGAGAGACAGAGACAGAGAGAATACACGGCTTTCCATCGCCTCAGCTAGTTATTACCCACAGAGAATCACGCATATGGACTCCATCTGCGGGGCCATTGTTACCCTGATCGGGGTAATCTTTGTCGAAGCCAGGTTGTCACACCGCCGGGGGGGGGGGGGGGGGGCCTCAGGGAATAGACGCTCTCCTGCAACTTCTGCAGCCCAAGGGACTCGCTGAAGGCGCCTTGTCTATACGTTGTGTTCTCAGCTCCGTGATCTCTGCATTTTGCGCCACTGAGTCAACCACAGTGTGGATTCGTACTGACGTCATGTGACCGTCAGCTTCTCTCCGGCAGCTCACAATGTTTAACCAACATGACTCTCTAGATGCGGCACGAGATGGATCCAATCAATTATTCAGACAAACTAAGCGTGAATAAGAGCACCACTGGACACACGCACACACACACACGCACGCACACACACGCACACACACTGGCCTTTTCAAATACTAACGGTTAATTGGGAGACCGTCTGTCTGGTTTGTTGTAGGAAGAGTTCTGTCTGCTCACATTTCTCACACAGAGTTTTGGTTCAGTGGGTGACCGCTTGGTATTCAAACATCTGTGCAGCTGTTTGCACCTCCACGGGCAGAGGAAGAGACGTTGTTACCCCCCTTATGAAAGCATTTTCAACACAAGGTGTTGACGAAGATCCACATGTGTTTTTTCTCTGAAACAGATAGTAACGGGAGACCTCAGCAGTCGGAGTTGGACGAATCAAACGACTTGTCTTTGAAAGTCATTCTTTCCTCTTTGAGTCACTGTCCGTCTACTGCGGAAAAAGCAACGACTGACTTTGAAACATCCCCACTTTATGTAACAAAGTCAGACTGAAGCTAGCTGAACTTTTTTTAATTGACTTTTGCAGAGCGTGGGAACGGTGGATGTGGTCTCTCTCTCCTGTGAAATGGCCTCAGCAAACGGTGGAACAATCAAAAGGGTCAATGAAGAACCAAACGGACATGGTGGGACACGGATCCTTTGCCCCGCCCTCCCGCTGCTATGTTGTTGTTGTTGTTGTTGTTGTTGTTGTTGTTGCTGTTGCTGCTGCTGCTGCTGCTGCTGCTGCTGCTGCTGCTGCTGCACGGGAGTCCACGGAGCGCAGGCCTCATGGTTGTCAGGCCCTGGCCCGGAGACAGCTGATGCCAAGCGGTGATTGGCAGGTCTGGGGGACGGCGGGTGGCAACATGGCCGCCTGTGCCCTCCATTGTTTGCCGCCTGACACCTCAAGGGGACAAAAGGTTCGTTTCGTCCCACATCTGTTCCCTTGCCTCTTTCCTTTAGACGGCGTGCCGTCCTTGGATGGTCCGACAGGGTCCATTGAGGTCCAACTCCTCCTCGTGATGTGTTTTTACTCCAGCGGCCTCCAGCCATTATTTTAAAAAGCTGTGGGTTAAAGCCGGGGAAACTGGATGCGATTGTCAACGAACAAGATCACGATCAGGAGCGAATACTGTAGAGCTGCCAACTGTGTGTGTGTGTTTGTGTGTGTGTTTATGGCAGCAGTCATGTACAGGATGCATACTGGGGGGGGCGGGTGGGGGGGAGTGGAGCTGACGGTGGCGTTCATTACGCGCATCAATGCACAGGCGTAAACCCCGGCTCAGACACACAGCCATCAGTCACGCGAACACACACACACACACAGGTAAACACAAGCACACACTTGTGATTCGCCTTTCTGGGTGTCACACCAGCTTCTTTTTTTGGGGGGGTGGAAACGTGGATACTTTTATCTATTTTTCCGTCTCTCGCTCGTTTCTCCAGAGACGCTTTTAGCAGCTTGTAAAAGTCTCAAACACAAACTTTATGCTTTTGCTTTTATGTGAGTTTATTGCACAAGTTTTGTAATTCAATTAAAATCACATCCTTATATCACGGTAAATGCATTAATACACCTTTTGTCTTAATTTAAGCGTAGTATTACAATTGCATAGATCGAGGAATCTAAATTTCGGCATGTTTTGAGCATCTCATTGTCACAACAGGGCTTCGACACGTGCCAAATGACCAGCACGGTTGCCGCGGGAGACACAAGATTGACGGGGAAACCCTAAAGATTCAGATTCAGGGTTTTAATTATTTCTTTGATAATTAGTCGGACTCCAAAGAACATCAAGAGCAATCCATACAGTAAAAAGGCCCCTAGGAACCCCTTCGCCTGGGAATTTCGCTTCGTTTCCATTACGGCTCGACTACATCCCATTACAACAGTTTCAGGTCAGAGAACTTGACAAATGATTTGCTGTGTCTCGGCGAAGCCAGCGGCCCAATCAGCACACGGCGCCTGGTGGAAATTGCGAGCAGATAATGTTGGCCGGCCCGACTCATCATTAATTACATGCCCTTCTATCAATATCTAATTATAGCGGCTGTCTGGCTGAGCGAGAAGGAAGATGGACCTCGTGCTGCGAGTCTTTATATTGGCAATATAGCCACCAAGCTGCTGGGAGCGCCCTGTCGCCCTGTTTTTTTTTTTTTTTCCCGAGGCGGGTCGCCGACCGCTCCGAGCTCCGCGCGCTTTCCTCTCAGCCGTTTAATCGGGGGGGGGGGGGGGGGGGGGGGGCTGTTTTATTCTCCCGATGCGAAGTGAATGCAATTTGTTTCCATTAACCACCTGGCCCGAAAAGATAAAACAGCAGCGGTGGGTGGTTCTCAGGTCCCAATGCCTGAAAACGAAGCCCCCCCCCCCCCCCCTCACCTGGATTTATTACTCCATGTAACACACGTGTCCCGCTACAAAGAGAGAGCGCACAATTCACCGAATACTCAAAAGCACTTCTTTTTCTTCAGTTCTGGAGCTGTTCTTTCTTTCTTTTCCCAACGTGACGGCTTGTTGCTGTATATGCGATTCTGAAGAAAATCACACATTTGTATTCATCTTAAGTAATTGTAATGTCTAAAGTATTAATTCAGAATGGCGACATGCCTCTCGGTGTCACTACAAACCATTATAAAGAAGTATTACCAAAGGGAAGATGAAAGGTTTGGAGGTTTTGGGATTTGGGATTTATTAAAAATAAATGGGTGAAACAAAGCAAAATAAAGTCTACAAGCAAACAAACATTCCAGTAATGATCAACCCCGCCAGTGCTATTTTGATCAAAAGGCGTGACATCGGGTCTGTAAAATAGCCAAGACGCTCATGAATGAAACAGCTGAGCAGAAAACGCCCCGGCAGATAAAAAGTTTGGACCTGCTACAAAACCACCATTAAGGTTTTAATCATGGTGCAGTAGGAAGAGAGGGAGGGAGAGGCAGTGCATTAGCCGAGGGGGGGGGGGGGGGGGGGGGAGGGGCAAGCCGTGGGATCATTGCTGCATTAATGTGTTTTCCTCGAGAGGACGATGCAGCTGTCCTTGAGTGAAGCACTTAAACGCCGTCGCCTCGGTGAAGGAGGCACAGCGGACGGATGTGTGGCGGTGTAGGGTGGGGGGGGGGGTGTAGGTGGGGGGGAGGAGGTCGGGGGCGGCGCAGCGGCCTTTTAATAAAAGCCATTGAACGAATTAGCGGTTGAAACTAAATGGTAACTTTCTCGGGGTTAGGAGACAACAACAAGGCGGGGATTTCAACATTATGGTCATGTGATTTAGTCATGTGATTCTGCCTTGGATCTCAGCTTTTTTACTTTGCTGCATGAAAAGGCTTTTAGCTACAAAAACAAGAGGAGAAAACGTGACCTCACCAACGCTGCAACATTTCTGACGAAGACGCTTTGACGCGTGCGTGTATTGAAGGACGGGGCGGGGGGGACACGTGTCCAGCAGGACATCCCGTCCCCCCTTTTGCTTCTCATGTCGTTTCTACAGAGAGTTCATCGGTGGCGTTCTCGCCAGGACACACTTCCTCTGACCTGTACAAATAATGTTTGAGGTAAAAATACGCTGTAATAAGATTCGCTTAATTGACTCCCTCGGGGGGAGGGGGGGGGGTGCAAACTGGGTCACTCTGGCAACAAAGAACTGGGAGCTAAAGAAAATGAAGGAAAAGGCAATGTATATAAATATTTATAAGCCTCTGTGGGCGTGTGAAGGTTTCCCTTCGTTTGAGCCTCACAATGATGGAAAGTGACACGCTGCAGTTTAAACATTTACATTAAACGAAAAAGGCGAAGGAAACCTTGTAAGGACGTCGTTACGAGGAGGGACGTTCGCCCGGGCTTCGCTGCATAGATCCCTGCGGTTACCGGGCAGAGAAGAGATTATGGAGATGGAGATGTTCATTTCATGGCTATTTCAGATATCCTTCTGTAATAATGTAAAGAGGTGAAGGGAAAGCCAACAATTCTTTGATTCCCGGCTGCAGTTTGGTTCATTTTTTCAACGGCACCCTCCCGTTATTGGAGTTTTGCGTTGCGTGTTTGTGCTGCATTTTGGAGTTCAGCGTTTGAATGGTGAAGCCCGCCACGCGGAAAAACGTCACGCTCAAGTTGAACCCAAACGGTTTTGAATTGAAAGGGGGGAACTTTTGGCGGCACGCAGGAAGGTGGACAGGGAAACGTATTCGGTCGCTCTGTTTTCGGGTTTGTGCGAAACCGGCTCACTTTTCTCGCCGAATAAACAAAGCGAACCGAAAAATCCATCGGAGGAAAAAAAGACTTTCCATCGACTTCCCCCCCCTCCACTCATCCGTTGTTATTACGCCGCTCTTCTTTGTCTGGAGCCGATTAGCTGAATAAACAAAATGGAGTTATTGGATTTTAAAAAGCGCCGGTGGTGATGCACAGAATCTGCGATGTGCGGCAGCTTGACTTAATTTGCCCGAAAATCCTCTAAATCCACACTTACCGGTAATCGATTTTTTTTCTTTTTTCTTCTTCTTCTCCTCACACGATAACGCGAAAGAGGGATTGACAGACGTTGCGTTGAAATGATGAAGAAACACCAGACGGACGTGAGACATCTTTGAATGAACAGTTAAAATCAAAAGTATTTAATAAATGAAAGGGTGTTGTGCTAAAAAGGACATCTCAGCTGAGGAGCCGAGAACTCGAGATGCAATGGCTGCCTACATGTATTTATAATCAGTAAAGGTGTGAAAGTCTGTGGCCACGCCCCCTGGGAGTGGTCTCCTGGTGAGTTCAATGTAGCTCGGGTTTCGAAGGCCTCTCAGTCAATATCAGTTGTGGCGTTATCAAGTATTACATGAATGCATTTCGGTAGATTACATTACATTGAATACAATCATAACTGTACATTGATACAATTCTGTTGATTGCAGTTTCAAAATTACAGTGGTTTTACAACATTCCCAATACTTTATTGAATACATATCTCCAGAATCATGGTTGTATCTTGTTGTACACTAAATGCATTTTATCTATAGTTAACTTATGAACCTGGTCGTCAATTTATTTTTTAATATCCTACCCAGACAACAAGGATTTAGTGGGCCTCACGCTCGAAGTTTACAAAACACATATAATATTTATTCATTTGTGTCCATTACTACTGAGTCCAGACTCGTTTGGAAGAAAAAACACCAACACGACGCCATTGACCTTCGGTCTAGTTTTCTTTCTTCTGGAGAATTGTACGGTTTTAAATTTGCGACTTCCGACCCGCGAGGTCTCCAGGTGCCCGACCGTAGACAAAGAACGCGACCCGCCGCCTCCCTTTTGTGCCCAAATGAAACAGAAAGGAAGAAGAACACTTGTTTACGGAAACCAGGCTACTTGAGAGGTTCGCCGACATGTTGGATCCATCTGTTCATTTTTTTTACAGCGTTCTCTGTTTACAAAAAAAAAAGGCCTTTTAGTTCATGGTTTACTATCAGTGCTTCAAACATCCTCGGGATAGATGGATTGGCCCTGAGTTCAGGAATAGGATCTCTTCTTCTTCCCTGGTCACAAAACGAAGGGAAAGAAGTTTAAATGTGAAGCGGATGCAACGTTTCTTCATCCAGATGCTCGGAGGAGTCTGTGGTGATGCTGAAAAACACCTTCAGGACGATGGTGCGTTTTTTTCTTAACGACCTTCTGGGTTTTTCAAACATTAATCATCCCAAAGTCTACAAAACCAGGAAGAGACTTCATTTCTTCACCAAAATATTGTACTTCCTCAAATTTACTTAAACATGATGCATTAATTATACCCTCCACTATGGTGGGATCATTCACCTCCAGTGTAAGTGCTGTTGTGTCATCAGATGAGGAAAAAATATTGTGTTTTTTACAAAAGACAAAGCTTTAAGGGGCGGCCGATACAAAATAATTAGTTTTTAAAGTTATTGTTACTGATATCATTAAGACTTGCTTGCTTGCCATCATCATCATTTTATTCAATATATTTAGTCTGTGTAAGTTACACCTGCAGGGATGCGTCAAATGATACTCAAAGCAGATTAAAGTAACACTCCTACTTCACAAATTTCCCATTTGCATATCAATTACTGGCAGTGTGTGTCTCTGAATTCTCCTACAGTCTAATGGAAGTGTCATTTATCCAGTTACGTATAACATCATTACTTCACAAACACATGCTTTCTCTCCAATATTTGACTATATAGAAAAAAAAGATTGTTACATAAATGCTCATTTTGTGGGTGAAGTATTCCTTCAGATGCAGATGTGATTACTTATTTACTTGTTTACAGTCACCTTCACACGCCTATTGCTTTCCCTTCTGCGTCACTTCACCAGTTTACCTACGGGGCCTCTGATGCGGTTCGTTATTTCTGCCCGATGCACTCAGGCCACCTCCTCTGCATGTAAAGCTGCTCCGGGAAAAAGTCAATCACGGCAGGGCCCAGGGCCCAAGGACGGACCAGCGAGACCCAGAGCATTCACTATTCAGAGACCGGAGACGGATGTCTGAGACAGATAAATGTGGTTTTACAATCCTCCTCTTGCTCCTTCGACCCGCGAATTTGAGCTGGAGGGGAGGAAACGAATAAACGCGTGCAGTTGTCCATTATCGTGCACGCAAATGAACAAAGCCCCCGAAAAAACAAATGCAATCCAGTAGATTGCACGGCACCAAACGCGAAGAGGAATGAGAGAGAAGGAGCCCGACCGCCTCGGCCTGCGTGCGGGAACATTGCCTCGACTGGAGAAAACCCTTCTCTGACCTCTTTTTGAGTATTTCAAGAGTTGAAAAATGAGTTCACGATTGTATTACTGATGTTGCACTTGACCAACTGCGACAAAGTTTTTTTTTTTTTATCATGTGCACATTACGTATACAATAAGCAGCCCATCGCACCATTAGTCCTTTGATCAAATTACCAATAATTACATTTTTCTGCAGTTGGAAGCCATTAATTGAGGTCCAGAAGTGGCGTCAGACTGGGAAGGATATTTTAATATGAATTAAATCTGCAGTCTTATTATTTACGGCTTTAAGGCTCACAACATGGTTGATGCCTGAGCTAGCGGATAGCACGACCATAGAGTCAGGGGGGGGGGGGTTAACCAGCTGTAACCAGTGATGCTCCATCGGTCCCATCTGCAGCTCAATGAGTGAGTGGACACACTGGTTGTTGTAGCAGCTAGCAGGCAGCAGCGACCAGAAAAGCCCAAATGTGGCTCTTGGGATCCTGCAAGTTCACGTGTTGATGCCCAAAAAGGGTTCCTGCACTGGCCTTCGGTGGAGAAACTTTAAACAAGGAGATACAAGGTGGTTTTTTGTTGTTGCTGCAGCTCCTCATCTTTGTGCCCAAGGAACAGAACCAACGGGTCCCTCTGCCAGCTGCTCCTCCCTTCACATTAGACACTTCACTCGGCTTCCTCCCCATCAATTTAACCACCACCACCTCATTACTTAACACTTAACACCCAGGGTCAAGCACTCCATCAGCCGCCGCCGCCCCTTACCCCATCGGCCCCTCGCCGCCCGGGGGAACCGCCTCCAGCCCGGGAGGACGCCGGATGTCCTCACTGAAGGTTATCACAGCACGTCCTCTGTACCACCAGGCAGAAGACAAACCTGTACAGTGATCCCCGGCAGCAGGGAATGAATTTCGCAACGAGGTTCGATCCTGTGTGTGCTCGTGGCCGTGAGCTGGGACGACAATTAGCATTTTTGGCACAGCGAAAGGGCCCCTTCGCAACCCCACCCCCCCCCCCCCCCCCCTGAAGGTGGGTTTATTTGACCAAATCTCAAACCTCCTCTCTTTGTCCAGAGTACTTTCACGTCGTATAAAAAGACTTTATGAGATTGGCTTCTTGTTCCAGGACAGCCCAATGAAAATCAATGCGCCCCTTGCGGTTTGTTTTTTTTTCAAGGTACCTTCAACGTGCAAATTGATCCGCTGCTGAGAAATCCCTTTCTTTTTTTTTCCTTTTTTTTGGGGGGTCTGCAGGGTTACCTCATGTTGCCGCGGAGAGAGGCAAATAACGGCCAGCTGCTCCAGAGGTGGAGCCGGGCCCGCTTGATCGCGTGAAAAAAACGACATGCTCGGCGTAAGCCTCGTCCTGGGTGAGCAGCGGGTTAATTTAAAACCTCACGGCTCCGTGAAGGGAACCTTGTTCTGTGCTGAAGGTTTGTATCAATTATATCACATCATCTGCCCTTGGATTCTGCGCTCTCTCTCAAAGCTACCATCTCAAATGTTGAGAGAGAAAGAGCAGTTGCCATGGCATTCCGGTTATAACTCCAATGCAAAACCGTAGATTTCATTTTCTTTTTATGCTTTTTGGTTGTTTTTAAATGAAGGAACCTGTCAAAGAAAAAAAAATGGTTGTTGTCGGGGGACCAGAATGCGAGCACACAGAACAAAGAAAATCTCATTTTATTTGTCACCAATTCAAACCCACGGGGGGAAGTCAGCCAACTCCATTGCTCCTTTCCATGGCGGGCAAAGTGGTGAAAACACAGCTGGAGTCCGGTGAGAACAGCAGCGGTCGGAGTCTGCTTCAAATCTCAAAAGACTTTATTAGAATAGTGCACAACTGTGAAAGAAATATCCCCCCCCCCCCCTTCCTTGATTGAAATGGATTTTATTTATTTATTTATTTCTGCCCGGTTTCATTATTTTTCACACAAGAACAGGTGTGCTGACGGGGGAAGCAGAGAGATTCATCCGAACAAAAGAACATTTAATGGAAACAAAAGCTGCGAAATGTAACTAAAGAAAAGCGTGAAAATAATGATCTTTGGGCCGGTTTGTTTTTATGCGTTTATTGTGTGCGTGTAAAAGCATGTTTGCGTTTTAAACATGCTACTGCTGTCACCTGCAGGTCAAACTCGGCACTGCACGCCGCCTCCGTCCGGGCCTTAGTCGCTTTTGTTCCTTTGCCAGAAAAGTCAGTGTCATTAAAAACAGATGAGTCTAAAAAAACAGCATCATGCATTACGTTTGCGTGGATGCACTGTTTAAGATAACAAATGCCAAAAAAGGCAACGTTTTCATCGCAGACATTCAGATCGATGAACGTGATGCGAGTCCAGGTGAAATGTGGTGAAGTGTTGTCATTGACCTTTCAGCAAGAGCATCTCCGACATCTGAATGTCTGTAACGGACTGCCGACGAAGACGCCAGCTGCCGATGACGATGATGATGATGATGATGATGATGATGAATAAAGCCTTCATTGCACCTGATGGTGTCATTAAGGTAGAGCCACACCGTGACCCGCTTTTCTCTCACTTTCTCCATCGTTGCCTCCTTTCAGCTGGTGATTCCGATGGGGTTTCAGTTCAAAAGGGGGATCACGGTGTTGGACGTCCAAGGCCGAAGTCGAACTGTCGTCCGGGGATTCGTGTGAGAACCCACCAGCTCTCAGAGAGCAATCAAACAAACATATTCCACATTTTCCCTTTTTGCTGAGCCACACCTATGACTTACAGAGATGCTGAAGCAGCTTCCGCTACCTAACGTTTCAGTGCCTTCCCAAATCTCACAACTATGCCGCAGCCTCTCCGGGATGTTTGCTTCATGGTTGCTATGGTTGTTTGCATAGTGTGATATAATGTCCCACGCATGTATTTGTTAAAATACCAGACCTCATAATTTAGTAAAACATGCTCACAGGTGTCCCAAAACGTTATGAGAATTCATCTCATCTCAATGGCCCTAAATAGCCCCCCAAATGGTAATAATTAAAGATGTGTTTACACATCTGTTTTCTTTCTGACGGTTTACCTTAAAGGCGTGTTATTAATTATACATTTTGGACAATTGGATCAGTTGATATAATCCCACTTAGAATGGAACTTGTTGGAATCGAGCAACTGAGCTGAAAAAAAAATGAATTTGGAAAATAAATGTTTTCAGATGATGTGAGGGAAACGCTTTTTGGTTCAAATCTTTCACGGGAACCTACGAGTCTCTGGTGGCTGCAACTTGCACTGTTTTTGGAGTGAACTGTTCCTTTAAGAAACAACCAAATGCAGTAATCTCAGCGGCTAGTTTTGAGATTATTGTTGGGAGAAACCGATTGGAAGGATCGCCTGAGCGGACCAATCCAAACGCTGCGCTGTGATTGGCCGGTCCCCTTTTGAGCTAAGGGTCATATGACATGATACCAAAAAGGAAGTAGCTGAAGAAGAACAGCAGCTCAGGAAAGGGGAGCACAATGTAATACAATTATGGTTAAAACACACAATGTAGTATATTAAGTTAAAACACAATTGCAACATGAATTTTCCTGGTGGTGGACGAAAGGGGTCAAACGTCCTTTGCTCCATTTGCAACATGCAACCGTGTGTTTTTGATGAAAACTTGCCAGATTTATTTGGTAACCCTTTTATTAACGCCGTAAGCTACTTCAGGCAGTGACTCAGTGATTTTGCAACAGCTAAGGACGGTTTAACAACGCCCCTGGCTCCTGTAACATGGAGGAAAAAAAAATGACCTCAGTTTAAATAAAGAAACAAATGAATACATGTATAAATAAATGCGTATAAAACTAATATAAACTAATAAATGCATTAATGTATTAATATAAGTTCACACCTAAACAGAACATAATTAAATAAACGATCTGCCATCGAACCGCAGCAAAGGGTTCCAGGGGTTTATCAGAGTTTGTTGATTGAAGAAGCCGAAAATGTGTCACTCGAGTTGAAGAGAGAGAAAATGAATGCCTCATTGTATGGTTCGGCTTGTATTGTACAAGGGGGGGGGGGGGGGGGCGTTACTTCCCCCCATTGCTCATTTTCCATTACAAAACGCACTTCCAGCAGGGACTCTTCCATGCAGTCATTTCAGCCTGCGGTGAGACTAAAGTGAGTCAGGTTTAGAAGTGGGAAATATATATATATACAGGTATATACACTCACCGGCCACTTTATTAGGTACCCCATGCTAGTAACGGGTTGGACCCCCTTTTGCCTTCAGAACTGCCTCAATTCTTCGTGGCATAGATTCAACAAGGTGCTGGAAGCATTCCTCAGGGAGTTTGGTCCATATTGACATGATGGCATCACACAGTTGCCGCAGATTTGTCGGCTGCACATCCATGATGCGAATCTCCCGTTCCACCACATCCCAAAGATGCTCTATTGGATTGAGATCTGGTGATTGTGGAGGCCATTTGAGTACAGCGAACTCATTGTCATGTTCAAGAAACCAGTCTGAGATGATTCCAGCTTTATGACATGGCGCATTATCCTGCTGAAAGTAGCCATCAGAAGTTGGGTACATTGTGGTCATAAAGCGATGGACATGGTCAGCAACAATACTCAGGTAGGCTGTGGCGTTGCAACGATGCTCAATTGGTACCAAGGGGCCCAAAGAGTGCCAAGAAAATATTCCCCACACCATGACACCACCACCACCAGCCTGAACCGTTGATACAAGGCAGGATGGATCCATGCTTTCATGTTGTAGACGCCAAATTCTGACCCTACCATCCGAATGTCGCAGCAGAAATCGAGACTCATCAGACCAGGCAACGTTTTTCCAATCTTCTATTGTCCAATTTCGATGAGCTTGTGCAAATTGTAGCCTCAGTTTCCTGTTCTTAGCTGAAAGGAGTGGCACCCGGTGTGGTCTTCTGCTGCTGTAGCCCATCTGCCTCAAAGTTCGACGTACTGTGCGTTCAGAGATGCTCTTATGCCCACCTTGGTTGTAACGGGTGGTTATTTGAGTCACTGTTGCCCTTCTATCAGCTCGAACCAGTCTGGCCATTCTCCTCTGACCTCTGGCATCAACAAGGCATTTCCGCCCACAGAACTGCCGCTCACTGGATGTTTTTTCTTTTTCGGACCATTCTCTGTAAACCCTAGAGATGGTTGTGCGTGAAAATCCCAGTAGATTAGCAGTTTCTGAAATACTCAGACCAGCCCTTCTGGCACCAACAATCATGCCACGTTCAAAGTCACTCAAATCACCTTTCTTCCCCATACTGATGCTCGGTTTGAACTGCAGGAGATTGTCTTGACAATGTCTACATGCCTAAATGCACTGAGTTGCCGCCATGTGATTGGCTGCTTAGAAATTAAGTGTTAACGAGCAGTTGGACAGGTGTACCTAATAAAGTGGCCGGTGAGTGTATATACTGTATATGTGTGTGTGTGTATAAATTCCATTCTCCTTTCTCACACAGGGTGCACAGCTTGGGTGCAGCGAGGCAGCAATCAATCAGCGGCTATTCAAACACAATCAGCCAATGTTGTGCCCCGGTGCCACACAAAACCTCTCCTCCAATTACCCACACAATCACATCTGATTGCTCCACACGAGAGTCTTGGTCAGTTTCCAAAAAAACCAAGACGTCTACTTCGTGACCCCCCCCCCCCCCCCCGCCCCCCCACTGGACCCCCAGGTGCCACGGCCTGTATGCATGGTCGCACGCTTTATTTTAGGACGATCTACGGTTTGCTTTAAAAAGTTTCACTCACATATGTTTCTCTTCTGTACTTAATTCATCGATCATTTGTTTCCCTCTCGACGCTTTGGCAGCACGGGCGCCGTTACAGGCCAATAATAAAAAGCACGGAACTGCGAATGTAATTATGAGCGAAAGAGAGACGGAGCGCTTTATTCACACACACACTCACACGCACACACACCGGCTCGTTGTTCATACGTCCCCAGACTGCCTCCCTGTGTCTCTGTGTTCCCCCTCAGTAATAAAGTGTTTTGCATCTTCCCTCCCGGGCCTTAACGACGCGGAGAAAAGCCGTGAAGAGGAGGAAGGAATTCACCGTCTCCCTCTGGGACAGCGGCGGAGACGAGAACCAAACCGAAGGCAGGGCCACCGCGATCACAGCAGTGGTGACACCGTCACCGTGGTGGATCCTCCGACGACAGCACAGGAAATAAACACAACTACGTTAAAAGTACTTCTCTTTAAACTTAAACCAGTTTGAAGTGAAATGCACTTTGACACTTGAATATGAGACTAACTTGCAGTGACGTGGCTCCACATGTGCTTTTGCTCCGACGGTTTCATTGGAGGACAGGGTCCCTGGTTCGAATCCGACGGCCCAGCTGCTGCAGCAGAGGTTCTGCAGGCCCACCGGCGCCGGGGGGGAACTCCCATCTGCGGTTGTGTGTCCAGCGCATGAACGGCAAACAGCATGCGTGCGCCATCAACCCGCTGCCTGCCTGCATAAAGGTGAGGAAACACAGAAAGAGCATCGTTGATTGCGCCTAAACGGACTAAGGAGGGCAGGAGAGGACAAAAGTTAAAAGCAAAGTATTTTCTCACGTCTTCAGCTCGGGGCTCAGAGCAGGTTGGAATGCGTCCAACTCCACTCGAAAAGTGAGTTTCACACGAATGACCCCGAAATAGAACGAGGCAGTCCTGGAGAGCTCTGCTGCACCCTCGGATGAGGCCTGTTGTGGAAAAGAAAACATTCATGGCTCCAGTTTGGAGAATTTTTTTTTTTTTATTCTGAAGGGACTAATCCACATTTTTGTCCATTTTGGGGAAAGAAATGTCAGAATTGGGGATTAGAAAATTGGAGCAGGCAGAAGTCAGAAAGATTTTCTCTTGCCCATGAGCTGAGAAGTGTAACCTCTCTTTTTTTTTTCTCCTCCCGGGCAAAAATCCACTTTTGCACCGAACGAATGGCTGATTTCAAGGATCCAATACCGTATAAGAAAAGCCATAAAAGTCCCTTGAGACCCAACGCCTTTCTGTGACATTTCCGGGTGGGGGGGGGACGATTACACCTGGTAAAACAATTTAAAGCCTTGAGGGATCATTGAGCATCAAATGATTCCGGACCGCGAGTTCATTTTTCCTGGTCTGAGGCACCTCGAAGGGAAGCTTTTACACAGCCCGTCCTCCTCTGAATGGAGATGGCGATCGCTATGCGCGACCTTGGCCCGCTGGGATTTTGTGACCTCAGGGAGCGGTAGTCCAAATCAATGTCTCCCAGACTGTGCTGCCCCCCCCCCCCCCATCTCCCACCCTGGTTACGCCTCCTCCCCTCCGCGGACGGTGACGTTGAGAGGACAGCGGCACCGACATCGCCGCACAGGAGGGAAAAGTCAGGAGATCAGTGGCTTGAGAGAGGAAGGTCTGGTGATTAGCACAGGTCTCACAGCCCCCCCTTGTGTTTGCAGGCAGGAAGTGACACACACACACGCACACACACACACACATAGATATCAGAATGAGGAGCGAGGCAAGCCCATTGTTCTCTTTTTCCTTTTTTTTTAACTCATTGATTTGGTCCTGGAATCGTTTCAACAATCCAAAGTGGGCCATAATCTCTGTAAACCAAATTCCTACCAGGAGCGCTAATTACCAAACGTCGGCATGGTAACGCACCAGAATCCAAATGGGGAACATGTGTAAATGTGACCTGCTAAGCGAGAGTACGTCTCCGATTTAGGAACACGTTGTGCCCCCGGTCCTTCCCCCTGGAGCCACAAGAAGACTTCATACCACGCCACAGTTCTTCAGAACCCCTTTGTGATCGTCATCGACTACGTTTACATGCCTCATGTGGGCTGTGTAGATAGTATTCCTGTTTTAGGAGCATTCTCGAGCTTCGAGTAGAGGTGAATGCCTAAAGGAAAAGGCCCCCATTTCACCTCAAGCATCGCGAAAGGACGCGGACGCATCAACACAAGCGTCCCGACTCCATCCTTTTTAAGGAGGTGGCTGGAGGAAAGCAGGAGGCTGCGTTCACACGGTCGGAAACCTTTGGAAGCAAAGGGATTTTGATGAGATGAGATGAGATGCGACGCGCTCTCGGATTGCAGCAGACGGCGGGCCGGCAACGTGGCCGTCAGACGCGCACGTCGTGGGATCTATTTCTAATGCGTGCAAATGGCTTATTAGGATCATTGTCTTGTTTTTGGGGGGGGGGGGGGGTAACAAGGGCAAAGGAACTGTTTTGGTGCATGTCAAAGCCATCAACGCTACCTGTCAAATAGGCCATTAAACAGCAAAACCCACGGCGGCCTGGAAAATTTGATTGGAGGCTGCAGTGCAGTGAGATCGTGGCGAATCAGTGACACGGCGCACGCAGCAGATGAGTCCTGAAAACATTTGATTCGGGGCCTGCCGACGTGGAACCGATTCATTTTTATATAAATAGTGAGAATGTTTTGGACCGTGTGCAGAGGTGTATTTGATGTCTTCGCTGAATATTTAATCTTACTGCAAATCACAGAACAATCTGAGCATGCTGCAGGGCACATTTGACTAAAAATCAAGGCCGGGTGGTCCCGAGAATTTTTAAAGCGCTCTCTTGTACGTGCTGCTGCGGCGCTGTGAGACTCACTTCAGCATGTTTCCAATTTGTACTCCTAAGTGATTCCTTCTGGGACCATCTTATCTGGAATTACACGCTTGTTTTGTTGTTATCGTTGGCTTAAAATCTGCACAAAAAGTCAACAGCAGACGAATTGATCATTCATGCACATTATAACCGATGGATTTCATTTGCCCTATTTCTCCACAACCCCCCCCGTCCCCCCCCCCCCCCTCCTCCTGCCCCTTTACCCGCAACATCTGTGTAAAAAATCTAGGCAACACAACACAGCATAACTTAACACTTATCCATCCAATCGGCAGGCAGGTCCCATAAGAAGGATCAGCCACAGGACTCACAGCCTTTGGGGCAGGGGTTGAACCGGCGGAGGGGCCCTCGGGGGGGGGGGGGCAGCAAACAAGGGGGATGGGGGTGGGTGGGGGGGAGGGGGGGGGGGACCAGGTTTTGGATTGTTCCAGGGGTTAAACTTTATCCACAGGATTTCCATCACAAAAGCCTCCTCAGCAGCGAGCAGACGTGACCTTGGTGCCGGGCCAGGGACAAACGGAGGAAGTGGATTCGCTGAAGCGTCCCCCCCCCTGTTCCCCCCCCCCCCCTCCCACATTCACGTGCAGGCCGCATAGGTCGCCGTCTATCACAACGAGTGGCCGACCCTCGCCCCCACCTCCTCCTCCTCCTCCTCCTCCTCCTCTTACACCGGCCAGAGTCCCCCCCCCCCCCTTTTATTATGCTGATCTAATGACTGTGGAGGGTGTTCCATAAAAGGCCTCCATTAGAACGAGGGTGGCGCGTTACACACTCAGCCAGATCTGAGCTGACACCGGGCGCCATACCTGCCAACTTGGCTGAGCCTCAAAGGCGAGCAGGAGCCCCCCCCCCCCCCCCCGCAGAAGCCTCTTCTCTCTTTTTTTTTTTATACTTCATCAATGGATGCATGGCGATCTCGCAGTTGGCAAAAATTCCTTTAGCGCCGAAACACCTTCAGAGATGCGGAGGGGGGGGGGGGGGGGGCGACGAGTGCGGCGCGCCCACGCGGGACAAGAGGAGCGGCCGCGGCGCCGCAGAGAGACAACGTGTTGCCGGAAGGCCGCTTTGCAGGAGAACGTCTTTTTCTGATAACTATGTACGCGGAGGAGATGCATCTCCCAGCGTAAACGGGCCGGTCACGCAGATATTTGATAATAAATTGGGTAGAACTTCAACGTCTCGAGGTCAGTCCAGAACGTCGCTTTCGTGGTATCGGATGCTCTAAAGGTGTGCTCTAAAAGTAGAGTAGCTCACTTTAAAAGGGCCAGGGTAATGCGAATAAGTGTGTATTCTTGAGTGTGCACTCACCTGAATGTCGGCCTTTGTGCTATCCGGGTACCAAAATCTGGAACACTACCCCCTTTGAGACGGCACCTACGTTTTTCTTAGTCTCTCTCAGAATTAAATTTGCTGACCTCCGGGGATGTTACAAGACTTGCCTGAAAGGTGCAGACAGGCAGGTGGTATCCAGACGCGGATCCTTCGTGACGCAACGTCGGCACAAGCGAGTGCAACACCGAGGGGAGGCCGCACGATGAGCTGCCACTCATGTTTGTCCGATCAATCGGGAACGACGCGGGTCCCTTGAGGGGGGGGGGGGGGGGGGGGGGCGGCGGGGGGACACTGCCCTGAAGTGTGGATTTGGTTGGGTCCGTCCAGCGCTTTGGTCTAGAATGCAACAAGCAATAAACAACATGTATTTGATGGATTGCCATTACCTTCATGTTCCCCCAGAGGAGGCCTCCTAATGTGTTTTGGTGATCTTCTGACTTTTCCTCGGGCGCTGCCAACAGATCAGAGTCTTCAATTTAACTCAACATTCCCTTAAAAGAATGGGCGAAGCATTTCCTGCACACATTCATGTTCCCATGAGCATGAATCCTAATTACTTTCCCGATCCCCTGGGTTCTCCTCCACCACGTAGTTGATATTTGGGCTTTTTGATTGTAGAACCTCAACAACTATGGGATGGATTGCTGTGACATTCAGCAGAGACTTGTATGGACTTTAATGACGTTTGTCCAACCTTTTATCAAAAACCTTAATT